>NC_141540.1:71750000-71840000 GCF_021556685.1 Rattus norvegicus
GCTCATAACAAGGGTTTCACATTGGTTTGGTCATGAAACCTGTGGAAGTAAATCACTGTTCAATATGCACACCAAGAATAAGGAACTCAACCCAAGCTTACAGGGCTAGCAAGTGGTAGATCTGAATCCTGGTCTAGGACTGACTGATAGCATCCAATGTTGTGATACCACCCACTGCCCATTTTAGTGACCAGGAAGACTGAAACATGGAAACTCATAATGGCCATTCTGGAGAACAGTCTCAACTGTCTTAGCTTGGCTTCCTATGAATTAATGGCTAAGCCTCTAAATCCTGAATGCACAGTAAACTCCAGGTATCCCAACGAAACATTCCACTAACGATGAACTTAACTGCACCGTTAGAAGGGCTAATCTTGATAATGTTCTTAAAGGGAACACAAAATCGTACAAGTATAAATCCTAGAACCGAAATGCCTGGAATTAGCCCATAATATCCCCCTCAAAGAAGTTACTTAGCCCGAATTTACTCATCTGCAAAATGTGGAACTACAGCACCAAAGAGAAGGCACCATGAAGAAAAGTGTGCTGAAGCCTGAAGACCAAGTTTCAAATCCCCAGGACCCATGCAAAAAGCTACTATAGGTAGTAGTGTCCACCCGTAATCCCATCACTCCTATGGTAAGTTTGTAGACCTTGATTGAAAGAGAAGAACTTCCCCAAAGGCTAAGAGCCAGCCAGCATGCCTTACAAGGTCAAGCAGCAGAAACATAAAAGACCCTGCCTCAAAACAAGGTGGCAGAAGAGAACTGACTCCAAAGTTGTCTTCTGACTTCCACAAGCTCATCGCGGTATATACTCACCCACTCTGACATACTCCATAACATGCACACACATATAGTTAATAATAAATGGAAATTGGGATTTTCTTTGAGATCTGCTTCATAGAGTCTCAGAGATGATTCAGGCTGACAGCCTCAGTTACAGACCTCACATTGTGCTTAGAATAAGATTAATGAGTCATAAAAGCACCTTTAAAAATATGATTCACACAGAGGCCAAAATGATTGGTTTTAAGTTGTGTGATATCTGCTGTGAGTATACAGCCTGGCAGGGTTTGACTGCTGAAAATGCCTCTCATTTTTCTCCCTTACCAGCCAGTCCAGTTTGGGTAAGATACTGAAATCTGAGCCATTCTAAGTGGCATTTGGTACTGGACACCAAAAGGCTACATATTAATCAACTAGTCCAGCTTCTGTCCAATAAACAGCAGCCAGAGTAAACAGGAGGCAGGGCGAACAGGAGGCGGGGAGAACAGGAGGCGGGGAGAACAGGAGGCGGGGCGAACAGGAGGCGGGGCGAACAGGAGGCAGGGCGAACAGGAGGGGAGGTGAACAGGAGGCGGGGGGGGGGGGGGGGACAGGAGGCGGAGTCTCAGCTCAGGGGCACTAAGAAGCCTCTCAGTACTATTCAAATGGGTAGGAGCTCTCCATCAAGATGAAGACAGCAACCGACTCACTAAACCCAAGTCAGAGGGACAACTGCCCAATTACATTTATCTCAGCAATGTGTGGTCCTCTGAGACTTCCAGCAGCACCATTGGTTGTGCCTTCTTCTAGTCAGATGGGCTTGTCCCAAATTCAAGCACATGACATCAGTGTCATAGTCACGACTGATGTAAACTTGAAAATCTTCATAAAATACCTGCTGTGTAATCTAATAGCCGTGAGATGTAAAGGCCAACCTTGTAGATAAGTAAGAGATTAACTAAAGTATCACTTACTCTTCGGAAACTAGCCTAAGTATTCAAACTCAAGTACTTAAGAACATGTGTACTGAGAGCTGGGGCTACAGTAAACAGCTCCCTGTGTGAGTTATGTTCGTTCCCTTCTTCTGTTTCCAGAATGTATAGCACAATTCTGAGTCTTAGAAAGGGAAGTTTACAAAGTTATTTAGGACCTGACCTGGAGAGACGATGCTCACAGGTCTCATTCTAAGGTATCAGATGTGCTAGATTCTGACCATGCAGCTTAAAAGTAGTCCCTGAAAAGACCACTCTACAAGGGTCTTCATATTCACGCATTAGAGGATCACTTAACTGCTTTGTCCAAAGTTAAAATCTTAAACCACTAAAGATTTCATTTTCTATTGAAAACATTGATTAGTATCTAAGAATATGCAAGCGATGCCAATTAGCTTTAAAGCAAGGCAGTGGGTGTTAGGGAGAGAGGAGAGAGGGGAGTGTGAGGTAGTGGGGGAGGAGAGGAAAGGGAGAAATACAGTCAAATCATAATCTCAAAAATATACATAGGCATCTAGATAAATGTATCTTTTGTTTTTTCCCACACTTCAACTCATTTTCACAGCATTTTAGGTTCTCTTTTCTGTCTTTTTATTCACTTTAAGTATTTTCTGGCGTATCAATTAGAAGAAGCCCAATGGTCATTACGTATCATACTCAGTATTAACAAGTTATTTGCTGCTCATGGCACATTCTCGTCTCCTGAGAGCACTTTTATGAATGGTATTATTGACCAGTGGACTAGTAAACCTTTCCTCATCCTTTGAGAATTAATTGAAATCTACCTTTGTACCTTATCTCTCAGCCTCAAAGACAGCTTTTTATCCACTGCCCTAGCATATAGATATTCTGCATGAATACTTTTATCTCCATCTTCCCACTCCACTAGTAACTTAATTATCTGATAATTTCTGTTCATTCACACATTTACCTGTTCATCCTTTAATACATATTGCCCATGTATGTTCGAACTAGAGATATATAAAACAATAATCACACTAAAGTTTCAAAGATCATAAAATTTAGTAGGTTGAAAACCTGGTTGACATTAAATTTTATACATATATATATAAATATATATCACATATGAGTTGCTTTAAAATAAGGATGTTATATAGAATATGAAGATATGAAATCAGAAGACCTGGTGTTGACACAGGGATTGTGGAAAGCCTCAGACAGGAAAAGGCATTTAAGACTCCAGGTCCTAAAGGAAGAGTGGGCCAGCAGTTTAGTCGACGAAGGAAGAAGCGTGTTCTGCAGAAAGCCACAGGCGGTCACAGTGTGGCATGGGAGTTTCACTCTCATTGGCCATTGGCACCTCCCTCATCTACATGGTCTGTCTGCCTATTACACAACTCCTCTTATTAACGGATTAACCAAGGCATCCAGGGAGGCTGAGTTGCTGAGGTAGAAAGCACTAGACTTCACTGACATTCCGCTCAGTGTTCTCCTGGATGTATCTATGACAACTTGGCATCTGTAAGCACCATATCCTGTCACAGTCAGTTAGTACACGGCTATCGTGAATTATGGCTGTCTTTTCCTTTTGAGTGCCTTCTAGACTCGAAACTTCGTAGTCCACGTTGGGCATCTCTGTCGTTATGTGAAGAAAGAAATTCTGGGTGTATGTGAGGTACACAGACAGGAATTGGCTTGATTTCTCATTGGGGGATGGAACGCTAAGGTAATTTGCATGCACTGGTGCTCCACACTAACTTTCAAGCTGTCTCTGTTTCCTTGACATTGATGAAACAAGACTATGCCCACAGGCAAGGGCTCAAGGTCACACTCCGGAGTTCCCTCAACTTTGATTTAGCTTCATTCGATCCCTGCAAATTTATATTGGAAAAATGAACCCGTTTTGTAGTGAGTGACCTATCTTAATGAATACTGATGTTGTGTAACTTCCCATCCTCAGAGCTCCGTGAGACACTTACACAAGTGTCTCTGGTGGATAGAGAGGGTTAGAGCGCAAAGATTCTGTGATTCCCTTTCTGCCTGTGAAGCTAAACATTTCCAACAGCTTCCTTCCTTAAGAAAGGGAAATGCTGCACTCTGGTGAAGTTCTGAACCTCAAACCTTTTAGTTCTGTTACATGCTCAAAGTGTATTCCCCTTATATTTCTAATAAATGCGGCATGCATGTGAAGTTCTCAGTGAACACAAAGTATTTATTATTATAAACATCAAAGAATGCATCAGATACAATAAAAATTAATTGTACTTGTGAAACTTCTTTTTTTTTAAGATTTATTCATTTGTTATATATAAGTACACTGTAGCTGTCTTCATATACACCAGAAGAGGGTATCAGATCCCATTACAGATGGTTGTGACCCACCATGTGGTTGCTGGGAATTGAACTGAGGACCTCTGGAAGAGTAGTCGGGTGCTCTTAACCGCTGAACCATCTCTCCAGCCCACTTGTGAAACTTTTAAACTAAGGGAAGTCACTGGCTTGAATATTCTTCCATGAGTATCAAATACCCTACAACAATACCCACACTCCTGCTTTAATGGGAAAAACAGTATCATATAGCATACACATTTATATGAATTATGTTTCCTCTTTTTCAAACAAACTGTACCATGCCTTGGAAACTGTCCTATTATCAAAGCATATATCATCTATAGTATTTCACACTAGTCTATATTATCTATTCTTTTAAAAACTTTAAAAATACCAGTTCCTGGAAAGAGTTGGGAGAGGGAGGGTAAACTTGATCAAATCAGTGTATGAAACTCTCAAAAAACTAATAAACAAAAGCCTTCATAGCGCTCCAAAGGAGCCACACTGTTTAAAGTCAGTTCCTCATTAATGAACATCAATACCAACCGAACATATTCAGCCTAACAATTTGTGATCCAAGCACCCTCTAAACTTCTACACACATGAGTAAATTCTTTCTAGAAAAAGTGGTAAATACATTCTAGCTGCTGCATGAGATTGCTAAGCAATTCCTCCCAAATTGAACTAAAGTCTGCCTCTTCTAACAGTGTCAGAAATTTCCCTTCTCCTTTTAGTATTGCAAATCTGTATTCGCCATTTTCCACTATGAATGAAATTTATATTATCTTTATGAATTACTTACTTTTAAGTTTTGTCCTTTTAAAAAATGGTGGTCATTCATAGTCTTTGGTTTGATATGCTAAGAATACAATTGGGGGGAGTATAAATTATATATATTTTGCCTATAGGATCTATTAATATTAGAATGCTAGCATTCTTCTTTCAACAAATTGTAAAACATTTTTAAAGATTTCATTTTTTAATCATTTAATATTATTCACATTTATGCATTTTAGTCATGATATGCCATTTGTGTGCACATGTGTGTGTGCGCTCACATGTGTGTATACTCATATGTGTGTGCTGACATGTGTGTATACATGTGTGTGCTTATATGTGTATGTGCACATATGTGTTTGTGTCCTTGAGAACCAAAAGATGGCATCAGATCTCACAGAACAGAAGCTACAGATGACTGTGAGCTGCTCCACACAGGTGCAAGGAAAGTAACCTGGATCCTCTGCAGAAGCAGCAAGTGCTCTTAACCCACTTAGATCTCTCTCTCTCTAGCTCCATTTTCAATGTGTTTTTAAGATTAACTTTGATCCCAAGATTTTTCTTACTGTTTTATTTATTTAATTTTTATTTAAGATGTTTTCACGAATATAATTTGATCATATTCTTTCCTGTTGGTTTTTAGATTTCTTTTTAAATGTATCTTCACTTCTGTTTTTCAGGTTGGTGTATTTTATTTGATGTAATGTTAATTTTAAAATATTTTTCTGTAGACACAGCCAGAATACAGCAAATACAGAGGCGAATGCCAGCAGCAAACCACTGAACTGAGAATAGGACCCCCATTGAAGGAATCAGAGAAAGAACTGGAAGAGCTTGAAGGGGCTCGAGACCCCATATGTACAACAATGCCAAGCAACCAGAGCTTCCAGGGACTAAGCCACTACCTAAAGACTATACATGGACTGACCCTGGACTCTGACCTCATAGGTAGCAATGAATATCCTAGTAAAAGCACCAGTGGAAGGGGAAGCCCTGGGTCCTGCTAAGACTGAACCCCCAGTGAACGTGATTGTTAGGGGGAGGGCGGCAATGGGGGGAGGATGAAGAGGGGAACACCCATAAAGAAGGGGAGGGGGAGGGGTTGGGGGATGTTGGCCCGGAAACCGGGAAAGGGAATAACACTCGAAATGTAAATAAGAAATACTCAAGTTAATAAAAAAAAAAAGAGAGGAAAAAATATTTTTCTGTAAAATATAAAAAAAAACAAAAAAAAACAAACCCACAATATTTTCCTCCATATAATTGGGTGGAGACTTACTGACTTGGCCTCAAATCATTTACTGAATGAACCCCATCTTTTCCTCAACTTGAAATTATCACTTTTAATGTTGGAATCTTTTTAAATATTCATTTTCATTACGTTTTAAATGTGAGTGTTTGCATATGTGTGTTAATGTATGACTCATGTGTGCATGCTCTTGGGGGCCAGAAAAGACCAGATCGTCTGGAGCTGCAGTTATAGGTGGATACAGCTGCCCTATGTAGGCACCAACAGCCAAACTCAGGTCTTTCACAGGACCAAGAAACACCCAATCTCTGATCCATTTCTCTAGCCAGTGATCTTTTTATAGTATATCTCCATTTATCGATGCATAAAATATAATTTTTAATCTTTAAAATAAAATTGCATTCTTTCCCCTTTTCATCCCATCTCGACAACCACTCTCATACCTCCCCCTTACTCCCTCTCAAGGTCTTGGTATCTTATTTATTATTGTTATATATAAATGCATAATATAAGCTGCTAAGTCCATTAAGTGTAGCTTGTACACATAAGCTCTCTAGGCTGCCTGATTGGTATTTGATTACTCATTAGGGGCCTCAGCCCTAGGAAACACTAATTCTCCCTCTCTCAGAAGCCTGTAATTCTTTGTTTATGGACAAGGCTCCATGAGATTTTTACCATTCCATATTAGCATGTCTACTGATGCTGTCATTGTTTGTTATTTCGGTAGCCATTTTGCTGAGGTATCATGGGTGTAACTCCTCTGTCGTTCTAGGAAGCAATCTCACAGGAGACTTACTAGTCCTCTGTCTGTTAGAATCTTTCTGACCCCTCTTCTGTGATGTTTCCTAAGCCTTAGGCACAGGAGCTGTGCTGTAGATATATCCATTGATGTGGAACACTCTGCGATCAGTTTCTCTCTGCACTGTGGCCAGCCATGGTTTACTGTAATGATCTCCATCTGCTACAGAGAGAAGTCTCTTTGATGAGGGCTGAGGCCTACCCTTTCCTGTGTTTATAGGACAAGTATTTACAATGCGATTAGAAATAACGCAGCCTTAGTAACATGGTGGGAGTATGTTCTCCTCATAGCTCTATGACATCACTAGCCTCAACAGTAGGCTACTTCCTAGTACTAGGCATGATTTTTCTCCTCTTGAGCATGCTTTAAGCCCAATTAGACAGCTGATGATTGCCACCAACATGTCAGTGCCACTAGTGTGTCCTTTGAGATGTCTTGCCGTGCTAGTTACTGTTGTTGTTGCTGCTGTTGCTATTGCTGCTCCTGTTGCTGCTGCTGCTACTGTTGTTGCTGTTGTTTTTGTTGTTATTATTGCTGTTGCTGTTGTTGCTACTGTTGTTGCTGCTGCTGTTGCTTTTCTTGCTGTTGCTTTTGTTGCTGTTGCTTTTGTTGCTGTTGCTTTTGTTGCTGTTGTTATTGCTGCTGTTGCTGTTGCTGTTGTTGCTGCTTTTGTTGCTGTTATTGTTGTTGCTGTTGCTGTTGTTGCTGTTGTTACTGTTGTTGTTGCTGCTGTTATTGTTGTTATTGCTGTTGTTGCTGCTGTTATTGTTGTTGCTGCTGCTGCTGCTGTTGTTGTTGCTGCTGCTGCTGTTATTGTTGTTGCTGCTGCTGCTGTTGTAGCTGTTGCACGTAGGTGTCACTGCTCGGTAGGACCACTGATTGTCTCCCTATTTGAAAATTTCGATAGCTCCTTCTGGTATGATGGAACCTAAACCTCAGAGAGGAGTCCTTCAGGTCAGATCCAGCTCTAATCTTCCAAGTCCTGTATCTGAACTACCTGTTGTCTTCAGCAATAGGGAATTAGCTTTAAGCCCTGGGCAACAAGGGCAACAGCAACAGCCTACATTGTGTTGGAGTTGTCTTGAAATTCCTTGACCAACAACTTGGATGTGCTGTCACCTTTAAATATACCAGAATCTGTCCATCTAGTGGACCAGAGATATCTTTATAAACTCTACAATTATCATTGTCCTGGCTGGGCTATCAAATTGATGCAAGCTAGAATCATCTGAGAAGAGGAAACCTCAGTTGATACATTTATAGGCAAGTCTGGAGAGATCATTCTCTTGACTGATAATTGATGTGGAAGAGCCCAACTCACAGTGGGTGGTGTCATCTTCTGGACCGATTGCCCAGGGTTGTGTAAGAAAACAAACTGGTCAGTAGGTTTAGGACCACATCACTGTGAGAATGCAATTTAGTCCAACTGCAAACATCTCATAGTCCTTCACAGTCTCCTCTGTCTCATTCAAACCATGGCAGCTGCTGAGGCAGAGCTCAGGTCATGGAGTTTGGTGGCAAGCCCCCATCCTCACTGTGCCTTCTCACTGGCCCTATCTGTGCTTCTTGGTGCATAAGTAAGATCTGATATTTATTTCACTTATTCTACTCATTTCTACCTTTCCATCTACCCCAGTCAATAACTAATTACACAATGTGATCTACTGAAAATATGTATCATTTGAATGTTGTGTTTTATCTTTGTCTTCATTTTCTGGTAACAAACTCCTGAAGACCTTGGGATCAAGAGTAGTGGGATCAGCTTTACATTTAATATGACTGGAGGTTGAGACTGCTAGTTCGTAGGCAGTTTCAGAAGAGGGACAACAAGTGATAAGAAAGATCAGGGTTTGGATCCACCCTCGACCTCCAGGAAGAGGTATAGGTAAACGCCATATATGTCCCTTTCCTTCACATCTCATCCTATGCATCTCTTCAATTAAAAAAATTGTAATCTTCAAACTATCATTTATAATAAATCAACAAATATAAGTACTGCTGGGAATTCAGCAATGAACAAAGTAATCCAATCCAAGGATAGGGGTCTGACACCTCAGAATTATAGCCAGGGTCAGAATCCCAAATTGCCACTATACTTGTTGATGGTAGAATGGAAGTGAAAGACAATTTTGGGGCACTGATCAGATGCTAATACCAGGTAATTAGTGGCAGAGGTGAGCCAAGAGACATCCCTCTGTCTTCCACTGAAGAAACTTCTGGAGAATTACTTTGGTTGATAAGAGAAGAATAGGAACATCAGGCACAGGGCTGGAGAGATGGCTCAGTGGTTAAGAGCACTGACTGGTCTTCCAGAGGTCCAGAGTTCAATTCCCAGCAACCACATCGTGGCTCATGACCATCTGTAATGGGATCTGATACCTTCTTCGAGTGTGTCTGAAGACAGCTACAGTGTACTTACATATAATAAATAAATAAATCTTAAAAAATCATCAGCCACCATGTATTAGAAGGAACTGTGAGACAATCTATGAACCAATGTTAGATAACTTTTTTTTAATCCTTTCACAAGGCAGTAGGCACAGTTCTACATCATTGACTTCAACACTGATAAAAAGTTAGTCGGGGATAAGAATGGTAAAATTTGGTGACAATCTGTAGGGAACACTATTTGTTGTCATGTTAACTGGACTAGAAAGCAAATTTGAATTTGAATACTTTTTAATATTGATTTGTATTATGAGTATGTGTGTGCAGATCTGCCTCGGGGTATATGTCCATAGAATTGAGGAGAGTAGATCAATGCCCTGGAGCTGGAGTTACAGGCAGTTGTAAGCCACCCACTTGGCTGCTGGGGAGCAAACTCAGGTCTTCTGCATGAGATTACATAGGACTTAAAGGCTGCCTCTCATCACCTTTGTCTGCAGATCTGTGAGATCCAGTTCTAATGCCAGCTTTTCCGTTTCTTAGCAGTGTGATTTGGGAAACATTGAGCCAGATTCCTGTGTCTCACTGATTTATCTATAAACGGCAAACAATATAAAATAATGGAAATAAAGTCACAGGACTGACTCCTAGTGCAGGGATTCAGATTGAACTAGTGATTCATCTTTTAGAGCAAATAACTCAGCTGGTCACTAATTTACATTTAGATTCTAGTGTGTCACTACAGGTCGCTCAGGACTTGTTCCAGTGTGTGATTGCTCTCTATTGTCCCTGAACCACCGTGACCCCCTGTGAAATGGAGTCAGCTGCATAAGAAATTATGTATGTAAATGCATTTAATCAAGTAGCTAGTATGTAACAAATTTAACCAAATAGCTGGTATGTACCACATTTAACCAAGTAGCTAGTATGTAACTCATTTAACCAAGTAGCTGGTACTCAGGAGTCACCACAGGACATCACTGTAATTTTATCCACTGCTGCTTATAACATCATTCCGCTCTCCCCATGCCTATGCATTATTCCTTCTAATATTTTATATTATCCAGGTTTCTTTTTGTGTTCAAACTGAACACTTTGGCCAATAGTGCCAAAATGAATCCTTGTACCTATAAAGGAAATGCGATGAAATAGAAAATCTAAAATCTCAAGTATGACCCTCCACCAACTTAAATGGTTTCCCCCTCCGGTAGACGTTTAAACATACTGCTTAGACTAGTCTTTGAATAGTTAGTAAATCTTGGAAGCCTTCAATTTTTCTAGTCATATTTCATGTTTCTTTTGTTATGTGTAGAAAATTATGCTGTGATTTCGGAATCGCAGTGCTGTGAATTTTGCAGTTCTTACATTGCCCTGGAGATAAGGCTAAGTCATTTTTGTATTGTGCTTATTTTAGGCTTTTCCTGTTAGAGAAGAATCAGTAGCTACAAACCTTCACCACCACCCCCAGATGCTTTGTGTGAGTACATGTGAATTGTCACACACAACTTGAGGCTCCAGGGAGTAGGGAGGCCTGGTTGTATGCAGGGCAGGAGTGGGACATCCTCTGGGAGACAGCAGAGGAAGGGTGTGGTGAAAAACTGTGAGAGGGAGGACTGGGAAGGGGAAACAACTGGCTTGTTAAAAAAATTAATAAAAAACAATTTCCACTCAAGTGTCATGAACAAGCAAATGATCTAAAAGAGCAAACTAATGACTGATGCATTCGATCCCTTGCCAGGAAGCTAGAGTTATCAGAAAGGAACCTCAATGGAGAAAATGCCTCCACAGAACCCAGCTGTAAGGAATCTTTTAAATTAGTGATTGATGAGGGAGGCCCCAGGCCATTGTGGGTGGTGCGACCCACATCCATGGCAAGTGGCCCAGGGTTCTATAAAAGAAAATAACAGGCTGAGCAAGCCAGGAGGAGCAAGCCAGTAAGCAGTACGCTCCAGGGCCTCTGCATCAGCTCCTGCCTCCAGGTCCCTGCCCTGCTTGAGCTCCTACCCTGACTTCCTTTGAGGATGAACAGCAATATGGAAGTATAAGTCAAATAAAACCTTTCCTCCCCAATTTGCTTTTGGGTCATGGTGTATCCTTGTAACAAATAGACACCCTGACTAAGACACATTTGCATGCAGATACTCTTTTGAGCAGAAAGTCCTGTTCTCCCAATCTCTTTCTCTATACTGCTCCATCCCAAACACTGATCCTGGAATTTTATAAACTGTGAACTGGCCATTGCCTCAAACATTTGCTATAAATACAGATAATAGATGTTTGGATTCTTTAGATGTTGGGCAGAGTAGAGAAATCTTGGCATGCATTTACATGTGGAAGCTACATGTAAACATAAAGTTACCAAATCAGTTTTCCTAAGTCATAGTTCATAAAGTATCATGATGTGTCTAAAAATGTTTAATAAGCTATATCTTCTTGGAGAAACATTGTCTACTAATTGTGGGGTATTTTGTTCAAATTTCTTAATAAATTGTACTTTTGATTACTTTACACATTAGTGAGGACTCAGAGGTCTTCATGTACTCTTAGTTTGGGCTAACCCATCCACACTCTTCCTTTCTTGGACTCCCGTCCCTATCCCCACTTGAACATTTAGATCCCAGTATTCTTTCCCAATTAGTTAATTCACAGATGTCCTATCCTATTATTCATTTTATTTATAGATTTGGGTTGCTGTCATAAGCCCCAAGTAGCTTCTTCATATATACTTCATTTTGTTTAAACTTTTCTTTGTCCCTTATTCCCCCATCCCCATGACTCCACTTTCTGATTGAACCCTTGTGTCACCAGGATCTCCCCCCACCCCATCTACTTTCCTTTCACCTATGCTCCATTATCTCCTCTCACTAAATGCATCCTCCTGCCAATGGCCCACCTCCCAGATTCCACATGTGCTCCATGTTAAACACACAAGGTAAAACCTAGGATCTCTCATATGAAAGGGAGTATGACAGTTGTGGTTTAGAGGCTGGACAGCCTCATTCAGTATTTTTGTTTTCCAGGTCAACCCATTTATCTGAAAATTAGACATGGGTTATTAAATGAAATTTTCTGTGCCAGTCATGGTTTACCTCTCTACAAATGATTGGTCAGAGGCATCAGAAACCCCATTGCTTTTGGTTTCCCATCATTGCTAGAGGTAAAATCCAGTTGCTAAAGATGCCATACACACATTGTACATATTGGTCCCAGGACACAGAGAAATTACTCTTGAACAGACCAGGGAACTCTCTCGGCTGTCTGTCTTTCATCATGCTAGAAGTATGATGAAAGTAGTAGAAAAGACATCAGCATCAACAGTTGTCTTACCCAGCTCTGGGCTACCCGTGTTCATGAACACTGACCTGCTGGCTATATGCGTCCATTGGTACAATAGTGGCAAGACTCTTTATGGGGGTAACCAATGACTCCCTTGATTAGATTTGAAGCCGGTTCCTCAGGAGGGATTTATGTCTGGTGCTGTAACCACACTCAAAACTGCATGCCTAGAGAACTCATAGGCCCTAAGAGAGAACCCACCCATTTTGTTTTGTTTTGTTTTGTTTTGTTTTTCCTAAATGGGCATGTTCCTTCATGGCAGTAGTTTTCAATCTTCCTAATACTGTGACGCTCTAATATAGTTCCTCATGTTGTGGTCCACTCCCCTACCCCTAACATAACTACTTCATTGCTAGTTCATAACTGCAATTTTGCTACTACTGTGGATTATAATATAAATATTTGTGTTTTCCAATGGTCTTAGGTGACCCATATGAAAGGGACAGTTGACATTCCCCACATCAAAGGGGTCATGACCCACAGGTTGAGACGCTCTTACTGCCTCATAGAGATCTGTGTTTCTATCTATAGGTTTGTGCTTCTCCGAATCTTGATTAGAGAAGCTTCTCATTGCGGTGGATGGCAGTTAATGCAGAGAAGCATTACCGTTTAAAGCGCTGAAAGTAAGAGACTGAGCACTTGGCTATAGGTAGGTCATTTACATCAACTACGGCGCCATCATTCAGACTCAAGGAACACCGTGGAGGAGGGTGCAGAAAAAATGAGAGATGCAGAGGATGGGGAGAGATGATGTGATGTTTTCTGGAACTCTGTCCCCTGAGAGAGTTGCTTTTCCTTAGGAGTGTGGTGGCCATACTTTCAAGTTGGCCATGCCCCAGTGGTTGATCCCACATGCATGTGTATATGGGCAGCACTAATTTGAACCAGTAGGGTAAAATAAATACCTCAATGAAAATTATATAATGAGGACATGAAGCTGGGAAAGGGATGCGAGATGGGTCATGGGGGGAATTGGAGGAGATAAAGGGGGAGTATGATTAGGCTACTTTGTATACATGTATGAAAATTTCAAGGATTTAATAAAAACTAAATTATAAAAAGGAAACAGAAAAATAATACTTTGTTGTTTCTCTAGTGGCTAACATAAATTCAAATTCTCACTTCGATGTGTGCAGAGCCACCATAATTTGCTCCCAACAAGGGTTACTGGCTTTTCTTTTCATGATTCCCATGCATGCATGTACCATACACTTGTCAAATGCTGCCAAGGATACTCCATCACTTACCAAATGCTTTGTCTCCCTCTCAGACCACCCTCCTAATACCTACACCAGCTCTCGATAAAAGCTCATCTTTTAAGAGTCAACTCAAAGTATCTATCAGACCCTAATCTAACATTAATCTTTTGCCCTTACCCCCTCCCCATCTTAGTCAGGGTTTCTATTCCTGTACAAAACATCATGACCAAGAAGCAAGTCGAGGAGGAAAGGATTTATTCAGCTTACACTTCCACATTGCTGTTCATCTCTAAAGGAAGTCAGGACTGGAGCTCAAGCAGGTCAGGAAGCAGGAGCTGATGCAGAGGCCATGGAGGGGTGTTACTTACTGGCTTGCTTCCCCTGGCTTGCTCAGCTTTCTCTCTTACAGAACCCAGGATTACCAGTCCAGGGATGGTACCACCCACAGTGGGCCTCACACCTTTGATCACTCATTGAGAAAATGCCTTAGAGTTGGATCTTATGGAGGAATTTCCTCAAGAGAGGCTCCTTTCTCTGTGATAACTCCAGCTTGTGTCAAGTTGACACACAAAACCAGCCAGTGCACCCCCAAATAAAATGCTCATACACTCAGTCAAGAAGTACTCACTAAGAAACATAAGCCCTGGGGGCAAGGAAGGCACTTAATGATGCAGTACATTTAAAAGTGGGCCTTACAGTCTAGCAGACTTATGTCTTTAGAACTAAAGGACTCGGTCCACGCCTTTCTTTTGACCCTGACTCTGTACAGTAGTTATTTGTGTGTATGTCCTCTGTCCACTTGTAGGCAGTAAGTTCATCCATACATGTGCCGCAGCAACTGCCTGGGGTTTGTACACATGACGGGTGCTCATCAAAGTCTACTGGACTGAACCGAATTCCTCCACAGGGATGAGCACGAAGTAGATGCTCAACATGGATTGACTTTCGGCCCTTCAACAACTGCAGAGCATTCTCTGTAATGGAGACTCCGCTTCATGGATACTGAAGGAGGGCGAAGCAAGCACAGTGCAGCGGAATCCCTCAGGATAAATTGTTTCCTTCAGAGTGCTCTCAGTATTAGGGGCTGAGAGTAGACTTCTCTGGATTGCCCTTCTAAGATAATGGCAAACCTACATCGGACTCGTAAGCCGTGCCTGTGAGCTGAGCCAAGAGGATATGGGTGAGGTATACGGTGTCAGGTGAATTTTCAGAAATAGAGCTTAACAGTCTCCTTTCCTGAAACCCTCAGGTAGGTAGGCCCAAGAAGAAATAACAGTAATAATAATAAAAAAAGAAAAAGCCTTGGAGGTATGTGACTAGCCTCTAAATTCTGCAATAAATGTGTTTTGTTGAACATTAGTGTCCGTGTGTCACAGCACCAGCTCATTTGATGTGGCAGAACTCCAGTAAGTCTTCCTAAAATGTCAAAATATGGGCTAGAGTTCTGGGGTTGGTTTTTCTTTTCATGTAGAGGAAACAGGAAACAGTAATAAATTTCTCTACTCTACACAGGCTGCTGGACAGGTGTGTTTTTCAGTTCCCAGGCTGGCTGTCAAGCAGTTATATCTCAAGGAATTGGGTATGTGCTGATTGGTCTCCTGGGTTTACTAAAGGTAGGGCTATGGGCAACAAGCAGGGAATACAGGCCAAGTAAACCCTGAGGTACCCGACTGACAAGGTCCGCACCGCTCAGTGGACACCGACTGCTAAGTGCACACAGTGAATATCACCTTACTGTCCAAATGTATCGGGGCTGTCAGATGCTAAGTGATTCCCAAAAACCTGGAACTTCTCTGTGGGGTAGCCAAGTGATAGGGTTTGAAGAAAATGTCCTGAAGGGCCAGGTGTGCTGGTACCTGCCTATAATCTCAGCGTCCAAGGGACTGAGGCAGGAGGATTACACATTTGCTATGTTTGTAATGGTTTGGAAAAAATAAATTGCTCATATTTCATGAGCAATTGTGAGTTTCCTGGGGACAAGGTATACAATTCAAATACCATGAATTTGCCCCAAATCCTTCCTGTGGGCAAGGTTCAAACACAAGTGAATTTGCCCCAAATCCTAGGACCTTCTGAGCATGCTTATTACTTGACTGCTGACTAGTTAAGAATGGGAAACGAAGAGTAGAGAAGAACCTGTTGTAAGTGCACAGGACAAATGCACAAGCCACAAGAGAAAGTACATCACGTACCTCCATTGGGCCCCAACACAAGGCTTTTGGGGGGTTTCATATTCCTCCTCTTAAGCTCCTCCTGACAGGTTTGTTTCTACACTGAGAGAACACAGGCAGGGCCTGCACCCACCAGATAGTGGGAGCAGCCTTTCTCCTCACAGTGCGCTGACTTTTCCTTCTGCTTACCCAGTTACCCCTGTATTATAAGCCTAACTTTGTGGTGTATCTTGAACCCAACTTTGCCATTGCTCCTCAGAAGTTCCCTAAAAGGAATTTTAAAAAATTCTCGCTTTATCTATGAAACCTTTTAGAATAACAGTGTTTTGTTTTTTTTTTAATTCTTCCCAAATAGTGCTAGATGGGGTATGAGGAGAACATACTTAAAGAATATGACAGTTTCATGAAAGGGACCGTATGTAACCATGTATGATAAATATAATAAGTTGTTATCAAGTAACGAGAAATATAATACTGAACAAATTGGGATGCTTCCCTGAGGGTTGGCATGCTTAACCATATTCATTCACATAGATTTCTGAGAGCAGCCATGTCTAACAACGCCCACGTACTTGCTCTCCTGCACTGTCAGCAAAAATGGAAGCCTACACTCAATCCTGAGAAACACTCTGTTTGACACTTGTCCCCGACCAGATTCTCAAAGTACGCTACTGTTGTGAACCCATATGTCAATTCATCTACTAACAAGCTGACGCGCACACAAAAGCCATCACTCCAAGGTTTGTCAGAACTTACGAGGGTTTTACATGGTTTATAATAAATAGTAAGCCTTCTTTTCAATGCATTGCTTCTAACAATACAACCTGGACCCGCCGATCTCCTGAGAGGTTTATGGATTGATGTACCTGAAAATGCCTTGAAATGCTACCTGCTAAACACGGCAAAATCGTTTCCAAATTAGAGGAACTAGAGTTACATTCATTTGCTCATTCAGCAAACACATGTTGACAACTGAACTGAAGGCTCCCTTTGGTGTTCCTAGTCTCATTAATAAAAGAATTTCAAAATGGCCACAAAAGGAAGCTCAGGGCCGGTTTTATTAGAGTGTAAGGGAAAACATAATACAGGCTAAGTGAAAAAGAATCCCAAAAGTCCCCGGGAAAAAAGAAAATGTTATACCTTTTAAGTTAGGCGTGGAAGAGAAATAGATATCGCATTAAGAAAGGGGAAGCAGCCTTATTTATAATAGTCAGAAGCTGGAAAGAACCCAGATGCCCTTCAACAGAGGAATGGATACAGAAAATGTGGTACATCTACACAATGGAATATTACTCAGCTATCAAAAACAATGCCTTTGGGGGCTGGGGATTTAGCTCAGTGGTAGAGCACTTACCTAGGAAGCGCAAGGCCCGGGGTTTGGTCCCCAGCTCCGAAAAAAAAAAAAAAGAACCAAAAACAAAAAAAAAAACAAAAAACAAAAACAATGCCTTTATGAAATTCATAGGCAAATGGTTGGAACTGGAAAATATCATCCTGAGTGAGGTAACCCAATCACAGAAAAACACACATGGTATGTACTCATTGATAAGTGGCTATTAGCCCAAATGCTTGAATTACCCTAGATGCCTAGAACAAATGAAACTCAAGACGGATGATCAAAATGTGAATGCTTCACTCCTTCTTTAAAAGGGGAACAAGAATACCCTTGGCAGGGAAGAGAGAGGCAAAGATTAAAACAGAGACTGAAGGAACACCCATTCAGAGCCTGCCCCACATGTGGCCCATACATATACAGCCACCCAATTAGACAAGATGGATGAAGCAAAGAAGTGCAGGCCGACAGGAGCCGGATGTAGATTGCTCCTGAGAGACACAGCCAGAATACAGCAAATACAGAGGCGAATGCCAGCAGCAAACCACTGAACTGAGAATAGGACCCCCGTTGAAGGAATCAGAGAAAGAACTGGAAGAGCTTGAAGGGGCTCGAGACCCCAAAAGTACAACAATGCCAAGCAACCAGAGCTTCCAGGGACTAAGCCACTACCTAAAGACTATACATGGACTGACCCTGGACTCTGACCTCATAGGTAGCAATGAATATCCTAGTAAGAGCACCAGTGGAAGGGGAAGCCCTGGGTCCTGCTAAGACTGAACCCCCAGTGAACTAGTCTATGGGGGGAGGGCGGCAATGGGGGGAAGGTTGGGAGGGGAACACCCATAAGGAAGGGGAGGGGGGAGGGGGATGTTTGCCCGGAAACCGGGAAAGGGAATAACATTCGAAATGTAAATAAGAAATACTCAAGTTAATTAAAAAAAAAAGAAAAAGAAAGAAAGAAAGGGGAAGCACCTCAGGATAGAAGGGGCTAGGGAGGTGATAAAAGATCCCAGGAAAGTGTCCGCCCTCCTGTTGTGCGGGGTTTGTGCAGCCTGTGCGTCTTCAGTTTGCATTTCCCGAGCTTCCATTCGTGGTTGCTGTTCCTTAGATGCCAGTGAGGTAAATGGTGGGGGGTTGGGAGGAGACACCTTCTAGACCCTTTCTATAAACTGGCTTTCTTTCACCTGTTAATTTGTAGAATTTTTAGTTCCTTCCATCCTGTAGTGCTGGGTACTAGCGCTGTCCCAGTTGCTGGCATCTAGAAGACAATGAAACTGTTTTTGCTCTCGGAAACGCACACGCCAATGGGGCAGGAATATGAGTGCCGGGAAGGGACATAAAGCAGGACTGGAAGTCAATCTGACTGTCGAGGGAGACTGTGAGGTTATGCAAAACAAAGCAACCAAGGAACAATTCTTCTACACGGCAACATTTTGGCAGGCCTATGAAGAAAACAAGCTATCAGAATATCTGGGAAATTGGCACTTCACCAAGGAAAGGCCCTGAAAATGGAATATGCAGTGTCTTTGTGGGAAAGACAGGGATTGGCCAGGCTTGAAGGTCAGAGTGAAGAAAGAGATAGACTAAGAGAGGATGAAGCGTGGGGAAGAGAGCATGGCTTTGGACAAAGTGGAAAAGCAGAAGGCTTCAAATGCAAGAGAAAAAGATGTGGCTTTCATTTGGAAAGGATCTAAAGGCTTGATCATGAGAAAGAAGATGGATACAAGAGAAACCATTTAGAAACATTTTTCAGTGGCTCCAGAAAAAAGCGATTCTGATTTCAGTGGGGGAGTGGAGGGTGAAGACAGGAATTCTAGATTGATTGATTTTAAGTCTTAACCAACAGGACTCCTGATACAGTGGGTCCAGAGAATAAAAAGCAGAAGGAATTGGTCCAAGTTAAGAGCAGATGTTCTTTTGGGGTAGAAGCGATAGGAGGAGTCAACTATATAAAAACCCTTAATTTTTTTCCTTAAAAGTTATTTATTGTGCTTCTCACATGTATGACCTAATTCCTGATCAGAAAAAAAACCAAAATCATTTGAGCAAGGGAAACTCAGCTAAAAAGGGGGAAAGTAAAACAAGATTTACATGAGAACTAGTTTTGAAACCCAAGGTGATAGTGGTGGTTATGGTGTGTGTGTGTGTGTGTGTGTGTGTGTGTGTGTGTGTGTGTGTATGTGTGCATGCATGTATATAAGTATGTGCATGTATATGTGCGTATGTGTACATGCATGTACAAATGTGCATGTGTATGCACATGCATGTATTTAAGTGTGTGTGTATGTGTATGTATATATAGTGTGTATATGTGTGTATGTGAATGTGTATGTATGTGTGTGTGAATGTGTATGTGTGTGTGTGTGTGTGTGCATGTGTGTGAGTGTGTGTGTTATGTGTTTCTGTGTTGGAGAATGATGCTATTAATGTCTCAGTCTTCCATGACTGAATGGCTTTCTGAGCTCAGCACAAACTGGAGGACTCCCTTTCTCTGCCTGATCCTGTTTGGAAAGAGTCCCTGAACACAGATGGCTGACTTCGTCTGACCTTACCTGTAGAATGACCTATGACCTTGTACAGATCTCTCTGCAAGGCTTCATAATTCAGCACACAAACCCCACTGTGGCTTCCCACCCACTTGATAATTAAGTGCTGCATGCTGCCCACTTAGCCCTGCCCGCCCACACACACCCACCTTTTACATGTGATCAACTCGGGCCCTCACACTCTCACAGAAAGCACTGTGTCATTGAGACTAACTCAATTTCTAATGATATTCCATAAAAAAGGGTGAATCTTACAACTGCTGTATCTGGGAGGATTTGGAGGTGATTGTCCACAGTCAACACAGTATGCTCCAAAGGTGGACGCTTTCTAAGCCCATCTTATTGGTAGGTGTGAGTTTATATTATACTCCATCATTAGTGTGACCCTGGCCAAGCTCCCTGGGGAGCTTGGAATCTGGTTCCCTCTTCTTTAGAGTGTAATATTCTAGGAAATCGGGTTGTTACTGAAGACACCAGGACAATGATATATTGAACACAGCTTTCAGTGCCCCTCACTGCTCTTGCTGAAACTTGCTTTTCAAGGTCTTACTGCCTTCCAACGTCACACCCTGAACCCACACTCATTCTTCAGTAGATTCTACCCACAGAGAGGTCCCTGTCACCAACCTCTCAATGGCAACTACATTCATTTCACTGCCTAAAGCAATCAAATACCTGGACAAAATCAACTAAGGGAGAAACGGTTTCTTTCCAGAGGGTGCACATGCTGGAGGAGACACTGGTGCTAAGAGTTCAAGTCTCACCTAGCACATTGCATTGGCAACCTAGAAGCAAGGTGGACAGGAAATGGGGTGAGGCCATGAAACCTCGAAGCAAAACTTCTCCTCCTAAAGGTCCCATAACCCCTCAAACAGTGCCACCAGCTCGGGAACAGGTGTTCAGATACATGAGTCCCTGAGGGACATTTCATGTTCAAACGACAGTAGGATCATTACATTCCCTGAGAGCCTAGTACTGTGTAGAATGGTACTATGGTACTGAGGTGGTAAGCCTATTTGTGGATTGGTGTGTGTGTGTATGTGTGTGTGTGTGTGTGTGTGTGTGTGTGTGTGTGTGTGTAGTACTTGCCAATTAGCATACAGGTGTGACCATGAGGACATTCTGCTGACTGACAGGCAGCAATGGGTGGAAAGTGGAATTGCAAAGGCAACCTACACATCTCTCACTATTAGTTCGGAAGAACTGTCATAACAGAATACCCAAAATCTAAGTGCCTGAAACAATGGAAATCTATGGTCTCAAAGTCCACAGAAACTACCAACGTCCCTAGAAGTCCTGGGATCAGCCCTTGCAGACAGGAGCCTGGTATGGCTGTTCCCTGAGAGGTTCTATCAGCACCTGACCAATGCAGATGTGGACACTCACAGTCAACCATCAGACTGAGCCCAGGGACCCCAATGGAGTTAGGGCAAGGACTGAAGGAGCTGAAAGGGATTGCAACCCCATAGGAAGAACAATATCAATTAACTAGACCCCCCCCCCCCCCCACCAGAGCTCCTAGGAACTAAACCACCAACCAAAGAGTATACACGGAGGAAGCCAGGACTCTAGATATATATGTAGTAGATGATGGCCTTATGTGACAACAGTTGGAGGGGAGACACTTAGTTCTGTGGGGGCTTGAGGCTCCAGTGTAGGGGGATGCTAGAGTGGTGTGGCAACAGTGGGTGAATGAGTGGAGGAATACCTTCATAGAGGCAAAGGGAAGGAGGGAGGGAATAACAATAATTATTGTTATTATTATTATTCTGGGATCAAGGTGTCAACATGGCCCCTTCTGAGATCTGTGGGAAGAATCTGTTCCATATGTCTCTTTTAGTTTCCAGCACCTTCCTTGGAATATTTGACATCCCCTGTCTTATAAAAACCTCAGTCAGTCTCTTCTTTTGTATAAGGACACAGCCACACCACGCGGCTCAGCCACGCTGTATTCCAGGACGACCTCATCTTATGTAATGACCAATGACTGAGACACCATTCATTCCTTACGAGGCCACATTTTGAGATGCAGGAGGAGACTAGGACAATGTAAGCTCGGGGTAACCAATTAGAGCTTTACCACAGCCAGTTTGTGTCGCTCGGAATGTGTTTCCATGGCTGAGACCCTGACTCTGTCGTCCTTGACTTCAGTTTTCCTGCCAGTATTTATTGAGCACACACCCAGAGTCACCACCACAGCCCTCTGTATTCTGGCCTCTGTTCATGTCACTTTACAATTCAGGACCCTAGCGGCCCTGCGAAGAGGCAGGTAGGCTACCTCAAGAACAGCCTAGAGGCCTAACAAAGAGCAAGCTGTTTGAGGATTCTTTGATGACCCGCCCACTCCACTTTTCCGCTGTCTCCCTGCCTTCAGAAAAGACCTTCCCTCCTACTCAAAGCTCAGCCCACCTACAGCTGAAGGTCTGGTGAGCAGGACTTGCATCTCAATGACGGGCACAGACACCACAGGGCAAGGTTAAGGAAGACAGTGTTTATTCTAGAGCCCTCTCCACACCTGCCCCTCCCCCCATCTCCCTTTTCAACATATGGTTGGCTCTTTAATGTCGAGTGATGTTTTCACGTGTATTTAATTATTTAAAGATTTAATAACAAACCGCCAAGAATCAATTGTACTCCGGGGAGACATTTCTTTGAATTCTTGCCACCCCACCTCCCCCTGCCTTTGTGGAAGAGTGCATTTAAGCCACAGCAAACTAAAGCGCAAAGCTAAAAGGGAAGGAAGAAAACACCCTACGGGCATTCAGGGAGGGCATCTGTAGGTGAAATCAAGGCGGGAGAACACCTGATACTATCTCTTCTATCAGCAGCAGGAAGGATGGAGAGGCAAGAACACTAAGATGAGAAGCTTTAATTCCATTTTATATCTAAACACATAAGGCCAACAGCTTCCATATCAAAAAAAATCTTTTTTACAATAAATTCCCTTAGGAACTGGTTCTGCGTGTTAAAGGGCAAGGAAAGGGAAACTTATTATTCTGATCCCAGTAGGAGAAAAAAAAGCCGTTTTTCAAAATACCACTTCTAAATTTTTAAACAGTTTGTTACTTAGTATTTTAGGATCTCTTTTTCTTTATTCCTATTGTCTTGATAACACACACACACACACACACACACACACACCCCTCCCCCTGTCACAACCACCACAGGGAGTCATCAGTTAATTAGCATATTTAATTACTGGAGGGTTGTTTTGTTTGGTTTGTTGTTTTTGTTTGTTTTGTTCTCGATCATGAACTGTGGTGGACTGTATGCCAGGCACCTGTATCCATCCAGAAACAATACCAACTGACTTCTGCCTTCTTAGTCATTTACATCCGCCTTTGAGGAGAGAGTTAGAAAGACCGATGTCAGTTTATGTGCACCTAGGGCACAAGGGGGAGCCCAGAGGAAGAGCTTCTAGCCAGATCTGCTGAAAGCAGGAAACACTAGAGTCAAGACTAGAAAATGTGATAGAACCTAGACATGGGGGAGACTCCACGGCAGTAAGGCTTTGGTTGCAAGGTGTTGTTGGAAGTAGACCGCAAAGATACCGTCCATGACAACCTTATGCCATAGAGTCAAAATGTCAGACATACTTGGCTCTAATGCAACCCTGGGTTTTCTTTCCAAATTAATTCAATTCAGTTAGCTTTCTGGCTTTATATGGGCACAAGTGTGTGAAGTGTAAAGTCAGATTTCTTGAAAGACACTAGGAAAATTAAACCCTGCTTTTAGTAGTCAATGTCATCCCTTTGGGTCTTAATTAATGTGAAAGTAAGCTACTAATTAGAATCCTGAGCAGCAAGACAAATGTCACCATCTAATTATATAATGTAGGCATTTTTTTTTCTGCCAAATGGGAGAAAGAAAACAATATTGTTGATTTTGAAAAATAACATTTAGATCAATTTGGGATGTGTACTTTTCATAACAATTTAGTCTTAAAGGATTTTTTTTTTTTTGCACTCATTCACTGCATCCTAGGAACTCTTTTAAGGATTTGTAGCTATAAACAACTCAGACCAAAAAAGAAGCTTATATTTCTAGGAGGGAGGAAAGGCAAATAAAATAAATTATATCCTGTGCTAGAAAGAGACAATGACCCTGAGAAAATTTAGGCATGGACAGAAAGGAAGAATTCTGCCTGCCGTGTAGCCACCATAGCATGGGAGCACGAGGGCATAGGCTAGGAGGCCTCAAGGTCAGGCAAGAGGTCAAGGTGGGTTGGCCAGTGTGACATCAGCTGAAGTTGCTCACAGATGCAGGGATCAGGTCGACATTGAAAAGAGAATCCAGTAGATTCTATTCGTGGTCTGACTGCTGAGTGTTAGAGAAAAGCAGTAGACGGGGTAAGCCCCGCTTTGCTGTGGACACTTCTAGCTATAGATGAGGCACAATTGTCTTCACCAACTTGTTGGTTTCCCACATCACAAACTGTCAGTTTGCTAAGGGAGCTAATCTGTCCTGGATGTTTACCTGGACCTGAAATACACACAGAAACACCGCAGGCTGTATCTTGTCAATTGATCTCAATTTCTGATCCCGCTAATGCCTCGGTCGCCTTGAGAAATGAATGGAAATGACTCGATCTCATTCAGGATCTTGTCCTACTTCTTTCCTGGATCACTTACTCCAGGCTTATTTTTCCCTTTATTTCTGTCTTTGCTCCCTGCCTGTAGACTTCTGCCTCCATTCGACACTTGCGTTCACTCTCTGAGACGCCAGGACATTGTCTTTTTCAAGTCTGACTATCCCACCAGTCTCTCCTCTGACTGAGAAGAAGCATCAATATCATCTTCATCACCAGGAAGCAATGCGAATCAAAGCACAGAGTATTCTGTGATGCCTAGAGGACAGCTTCACAAACACACCACACTGCATATAGGAAAAGCCATCCCAAAGGTCTACACGGGAGCGAGGAGGGGGCCTGGTGAAGCATTGTGTTGCCATCCCCTAAGAGTCTGGAGCATCAGACGATTATTCTAGAAAAGGTCTCACAGTGGGAAAGGGGAACAAAATTAAAACATGTGGTTTCTTTATGGTAAATTATACATCTGGCTCCACAGGGCCTTTATATAAAAATTTATTGGTATCTTTTGCACTGAGACTTCCTGTATCCGTATCCTGAAATTCTTTCATTTGTTTTGGTTTTATTCACTTGATGCATTTCTGAGACAGACACAGGCAAAGTCTACCAGCTTTCGTTATTTTCCCTTTTATTTCCAAAAGGTTTTGCTTTTTAAGTTTCATTGCTATCTATTATAAGCGTAAAAGCTCCGAGTCGTAGCTGCTTCGTGAATCTGGATTTCTTGTCATTAAAAGTAGAACACTCAGCTCCTTTAATACTTTCTGCCTGGCAGTCTATGTCATGTGATGCTAATGCTATTCATGTGCCACTTGTCCCATTTTCACTTTATCAGTTTGAGTCTTGCATTTTTAAGCCCCATCTATTAGCATTCATTTTTCACTACTAGGATATATACTGGTGGCTTTTATCAGGACATTGTCTTATGTGTATATCACATATTGTGCTTACCCATCACCCTTCCTTCTCTCCTATGCTCCCTGGTTCTCTTCCTCATGTTAAACAGTCTCGTTCCTATTTGAATTATGAATATATAGTTACATGTATTTGAATTATATAAAAGGCATGAATATATTTTAAATTATAAATATACAATAATAATGTATGTATATGTATATATTCTCCATGTATTAGTTTCCTTCCTATTGTTGTAACAGAGTACTCTAACCAAAGGCATCTGAGGAAAAGATTGGGTTTATCTCAGCTGATGACAGGTCAGAAGCCAACAATCAGGGGAGTTGGGGCAGAAACTCAAGTAGGAACTCGAGCAGAAACCATAGTGGAGCACCCCTGTCTGGCTCACCTGCTCATTCATGGTTAGCTGGCTTTCTTGTAGAGCTCAGGACCACCTGCATAGGCTTGCTGCCCTCAGTGTTCCGGGTCAACCCAGATCAAGTGGCTCTCAAGACACCCACCCACAGATTTGCCCACAGGTCAATCTGATTGAGGTCATCTCTCACTGATGTCCCTTCTCAGATGACACCAGACTGAGTCAAAGTTGACAGTTAGAATTAACTGTTTGAGTGATTCATCTATACACGTGCACATATACATACGTGTGTGTGAATGTGTGTATGTGTATGTATGTATATAGATATAAAAATCTTTAAAAATCACACTAAAAACAAAATTATGCTGTTTCTAGGGAAATAGAACTGGAGATGATCCTCTAATACAAGGTGGTTCTCAACCTGTAGGTCATGACACCTTTGTGGTCCAACAACCTTTTTATAAGGCTCACCTAAGACCATCAGAAAACACAGATATTACATTATGGTTCATAATAGCAGCAAAATTACAGTTATAAAGTAGCAATGAAAGCTATTTTGTGGCTGGGAGGGGGTCACCACAGCATGAGAAACTGTGTTAAAAGGTCATGGCGTTAGGAAGAGTGAGAACCACTGCTCTAAAGAGAAATAAGCCAGAGTTAGAAAGACACATGTTAAATTTTCTCTCATTCAAGGGATCCTACTAACTGGCTCTTAGCTGATTCTTGCTATTTATAAGGGACCTTTTATCTCCTTCAGCTTATAGTATTTTCTGTTACTTTTTTCACAGACTTCAAAAATACACTCTTCAATGTCCACCATTTTACTTGTGGACTCCGGCCCTTGTCCATCAACCCTTCATTCATTTCAAATAATTTATAAATGCTAACATTTCTAGTGCTTTTCCTTACCTCTCTCCCCTATTTGCTGTCGTTGGGAAGATATTAGGACTGACTAGGAAGACTTTACTTCTCTATCTCAGTAGTCAATTCATTTTATCCCTCTGTAGCAAAAGACCTGCTCCCCACCCCAAGAGACAACTCATCTTGAATAACTGGCAAGCAGGGAGTTTGTCCTTGAAGTTGAGAGAAGCCCTGTCTCTTACCTTCCCAATTCCTTCCCCAGAATCAACATCCGGGATGGAATTTCCCATGAATCACTTGCCCCATTTGTTTTAAGCACTTTTCCTGAGTCTACAGACCATAGCAAATGCAAGTTCAGCAGAGACTGAAGCACAGAGTCCCACCAGACCTTTAATAATCATGGGGCTTTATTTCAACGTTTCTGGTCTGGAGTCTCCAGCTTGGGGCTTCTTCCCTTATTTACTAGGGAAATCTGCATTGAACAGTACCCACTTTCACATATATAGGATACAGAATCCCTTTGTCTACCTGAGACCTTCTTCTGTGTGTCCCCAAAAGTCCTCAGTCTACCTGTTCTTTTGATGGTGGCCTCTAGTAGAGCCAGCAGGAAGAAGTTGGTGAGATGTGGAGAGATTTTGCCTGTGTGTTTTCTTACCTCCCAATGGTATGCCATAGTCCTGCCCTTCTTGAATTTCCAATCTTACCCAGGGATTTTTCTCATTTTGATATTTCTTTGTTGTATCAGTGGGATTGTGGAAGGATAAGAAACAAATGGATTTTCTCAGCCACATGAGCTTCAAAAGAGTTGAATTACGCCTGCTTGTTCGTTTGCCTCCCTGTCTGCTCCCATCAGATGATAAAGCCCTCGATGCCAAGATTTTTGTATTTCTTCATTTTTATATACCAGGGCCCAACACCAAGAAGATGCAGAACAGAGGTTTATACAATGAATAATTGATAAAATTGGGCATCTTGGCAATAAACAAATATTTTATTTCATTAACTGAGCATTAGTGAGTAACAGTAAATAATCCTCTCTTGAACTTGACAGAAAGTGACAAGGAATTAAATCTCTACCCCTTCCCCTTCAGAGAGGAGAGAGTCACAGAGAAGGTTACATTTCATGCACTTAGAAAAGCTGCAAAGAAAGAATTGAAGAAGGATTGATTCTTTTCTGATCACATATACTTTCAAAACTTTTATAGCAGAATGTAACAAGGTTATACATTTTAGGAGGTTGTCATTCAAATATATGGTATATTTTGGCCTTCAATTCTTACCAATTGCTCATTTCTCCTCTCACTGCCCCCCCCCCACACACACACACACACAGAGAGAGAGAGAGAGAGAGAGAGAGAGAGAGAGAGAATAATCTAGGATCCATATATGAAAGAAAGCCAATGATATTAATTTTTGAGTCGAGCTTATTAGAGCATCCATTTTTCTTCAAATGGCATAATTTCATTCTTTTATAAGTTGATGGGTATGGCTGCTTTGCATGCCACCTTCTTACCTGATGTCCACAGAAGCCAGATCTGGATATTGGATCCTTTGGAACTGGAGTTATTGATGGTTGTGAGCCACCATGTGTTTGCTGGGATTTGAACTCAGGACCTCTGCAAGAGCAGCCAGTGCTCTTAACCACTGAGCCATCTCTCCATTCCCAAAGGTTGCTCGTTTTTACGGCTAAATAAATCTCCATTTCCTATAAGTATCCTCCATTTTCTTTATTCATCCATTGCCAGGCACCTAGGTGGATTCCATACCTGGCTCTTGTGAATGGCACCACAGCAAACACGGATGTCCAAGCATTTCTGTAGTAAGCTAACTTATGTTCCTTTGGATGTATTCCAAAGAGTGGAACCCCTGGGGTCATATGTTTGTTCTGTTTTGGGCTGTAGAGAGACCTTCACACTAAGTTACATTACTACCAGAAATTTATAACTTTTTCTTTTCCCTGCATCATAACTAGCTAACCTTTATTGTCTCTCTTGAGAATTTCATGTGTTGAGTTCTGTATTTACATAATTTTCACCTCTCTTTCTACCCTCTGCCATTCTCCCTAGTCCCCCCTACTCCCTCTCAAACTCCTAACCTTTTCTTGTCTGACACACATACATATTTATATACATAATTATATGTCTATAACTATAACCTGCCGATTCCATATGATCCCTGTATGTGTTTAGGGCTGACCACTTGGACTGGATAACCTCCAAAGGAGCTCATCCCTGAGAAGACCATTTCCCTCTCTCTGTAGCCACTAACTGCCTATAGCTCCTTCTCTAGGTGTGGGGTCTTGTGATGTTTCCCCCATCCATGTTAGGAGGCCATTTGTGGTATTATTGTACAGGTGTTTATTAGGTGACCATTTGTTGTAATTTTATGGGTGTAGCTTCTTTGTCATGTGTAGAAGATACAATCTCCCAGAAGATATCTTGGTCTTCTGGATTTTACCATCTTTCTGCTCACTCCTGGGCAATCTTCCCAGAGCCTTTTATTGTGCTATAGATGGATCAGTTAGTATGAGATGCCCACTGTCATTCGGTTCTCTGTATTTTCACCATCTGTAGGGTTCTGTAATGGCCCCCATCTGGTATGAAAAGAAATGTCTTTGATGAGGGGTTAGAGTTACATTTATCTGTGGGTCTAAGGATAAGTACTTAGAAATATGTAGTTTGAAATTATGTTGCTGTAAAATTAAAATAAAACCTTTCTTTTACCCTGCACTAGACCCAGCAGTGCCCCGTGACATCTGTTGGATCTCTTCATCTCAGTCAGCAAAGCGTCTCACCCGCTCTGCTCCATCCCACATCACACTGCCGATGGCTTCTCTCTGAGCCTGACAACAATCTCTCTACCCATCTAGTTCCCAAGGCAGGCTGCCACCATGCCAGACACACATATCCCAGTTTCGTGGTGGGCTAGCTTGTCTAGCCACCACACATGCTCTTGAACTTAAATCACAACATAAAAGAACACACAACACAATAACCTCTGATCCAATTGATAAGATATAATTGCCCACCTAAACATACAAAGACCTGTATACATCCATCCCTTAAGAATATTCATAACAACCTGTAAATGTGCAGAAGGAATCTTAACATCCGCCTCCATGGTCTCTCCACTGCTTCTCCCCTCGCTCCAGTCTCCTCCTCCTCCCTAAAACTTTTCTCCTGCCCATCCTTCCTTCTCTCCAATGACAGACTTCGTTCTATCTTGTACTTGCCTTCACCTGTATAATGACATCATTCTACAAAATTATACTGGTTTGAGAACAAGATGGTAACAAGTTCCCCTTTAGGATCCGTGAGCTCACCAGCCGTGGGTGACCGACTAGATTTACAATACCTGGAATGAGTTTCCTTCTATCCAGTGGGTCTTGAGTCCATTTAGACAGTGACTGGTCACCGTGACTGACATTATTGCACCCTGAGGATTCTTCCTATGCTTTGCTGTGACTCACAAGCTTTAGAGCCCGGAAGGAGTTTTGAAGGTTCTTTTCCCAAGCACTGTATTGTTTGTTTTCTGTGGATTCTTTCTATATGCAGGTGATGGCAGGCACAAGATAAGGCAAGGCCTGTGATTGGGAAGTGAAAAAGTAAGGTGGGCACAGAGTTTTGGAGAGAGGAGAGAGAGGAGGAGGGAAGAAGAACCAAGATGGAGGCAGAGAAGGAGGACCCAGATCCATGTGGCCTTAAATGGCCACAGGTAGCTATTCATAGGATTTTCAAATCCTATAAGGATAGATTATTACAGGACAATGTGTCTTATCTAGGTGGGCAGTTTATATCATTATCAATCGGTTGTGAGTTTATTGTGTGGACATGTTGTGGGGTGAGAATTTAAGATATAAATCTGATTGCTAAATTACAAGCTTATTGAATTTTGATTTAATGGGTTACTGGGAGTTGTGACTATAACCACAGGGTGTGGATGCTGGGAATGCGAGCAGAGTTCACAGCAGAGAGTCACAAGAAAATGGCCACTGCTGGGGCCAGAGAATAGCTAGAGACAATGTGGGATGGAAATTGGAAACTTAGCGAGTTGGATTGAGACACATACCCCGCAGATGCCCTGTGGCCAGCTGGAGCCAGCAATAGCATGGCCTGGTGTATCATTTTGTTTTAATATTTACCGCAACAGTTTTCCTAATGATACCCATTTGGACTCTATGTCACCATACATTCTCAGTATATTTTTGATTTGCATTTCTCCGACAGCTGAAGATGTTGAACATTTTCTTCATTTATTTACTGGCCATTTATGCATCATCTTTTGAAAACTGTTCATTTCATTCCCCAGTTGTTTACTCGATTTTTTTATATTTTTATCTTATATTATATAGATAAATATATATATATCATAGTATATTTTAATTCTTGAGTTTTTATACATTCTCAATAGTAATCAACTGTCAGAATAATTTCTTCCTTTAGACCATTTGCTTGTATGTGTATGTGTACCATGTGTATTGGTTGTACAGTTTCATGCAGAGGCTGGAAGAAGATACTAGATCTCTTGGAGCTGGAGTGGCAGGCAGATGCGAGTTGCTTAACATGGGTGGTGAGAACTGAACCCTGATCCTCGAAGGACCAGCACATGATCTTAAACACTTATAGAATGCTCTATTCCTAATTGGCATGATCAGGTTAAAATTATTAGCAATTCCAGCTTGTTTTATGACTACTACTAGGCTTGACTGCTCTCCTCATCTCTCCACCCCATGCTTACCTTGGTTTATCTGTCCCTCTGCTTCCCTTCCCCAGCAAACTGGAAGTAGGGTTCCCTCAGTGAAATCCAGGCGGTCTCCTGCCTCCGTGCCTCTGCACACTCCTCAGAGTTCAGTCATTGTCACTCTCATTTCTAACCCATGTCACACCCACACTCACGCCAGCCAAGTGAAAAAGAGCCACAGAAATTCGTGCATATTTTTGCCTAACCTGTTTCCTATTCTACCCCAGATACCGATTGCTTTCCATAGCTCACTCCAGGGAGTATCATAAGCTTCTAGTATCCTACTGTATTTCCAGAGCCTCGGTGAAATGTAAGCAGTGCCCAGTGCGTAAGAGCCTTGGTAACTGAAAGCAAAGAAGGCAGAACTAACAGAAGTCAGAGCACTGAGGTTTCGCCAGCTCCTAATCACCCTTCTCACACGTCCCCCGATTAAAGCGAACAGAGGGTATGTGTGTTGCCACGCCAAAATAACTGAGTCTGGTTTTTAAAATTACATATAACAACGGGGCAATGAAGATTATCCTATCACCACCATAAGGCAAAGAATTCGTGACTGAATACATTTGCACATCTCGTTGTTCGTCACTCTAACAGCTAGTGTAGCCAACCATTTCCTTATCTGAAGGAAAGGTGGTGCTCTGGGTTATTTTGAGGCATTGAGTTTAATGAACTGGAAAGTGTATGCTGTTTATTTCTACTCCCTGCAGAAGTTTTGTGCTGAAGTGCTGCATTTGTAATTCGGCACAGGATCTTGATCTATTCCTTACATTTGTGAGAATGAGCCCGTTTGTGGGGACAAGGGGAATGTGTGAAATTAACTGTAGGAAAGCCAAATAAGAGAGGGGGCAGGGGGGAGGAGAGTGGTAGAGGAGGAACTTGCTCAAAGGCATGTTCCGTCACACACGCATTTTCCCGCCTCTGTGCTGGTCAACAACTGGTGAGGTTTTTTTTTTTTTTTGTTTGTTTGTTTGTTTGTTTTTCAGATATAAGAGAAAGACATTCTGGGGGAAAAGACTCTGGAAGAATTGGCCTGGATTTCAAGAAAACTTCTCATCATCATGTTCCAGGACCATAGTGAGACCATAGTTTCCCGGGTACCTTCTCAATGAGATGCAGCTTCTTGACTCTGCTACATGCATATCAACTCTTTCATTTCAAGATTCCTAAGTCTGCATATGTGGGTCCCTCCCCTTTCTTTTTTTTTTAATTAACTTGAGTATTTCTTATATACATTTCGAGTGTTATTCCCTTTTCCGGTTTCCGGGCAAACATCCCCCTCCCTCCCCTTTCTTTCCCTATGCTCTGGGCCTAGAAAATGGTTAGGAAAGACACCTAATGTTGACTTCTGGTCTCTACCTGCACACACACTGACAGACACACACATATACAAATACATACACATAAACAATAGACATATACAATGCACACACATACATACATTCATACAAACATACACACACACACAAACACACACACACAGAGCTATCTTATAATAGCAAACTCCTCTGCTGAGCTGCTATGCATATGGGAAATATATGAGTAACCTGTCAAGTCAATGATCACTAGTCAGGTGATTTTGTCCATGAATACCGGCCTAGCTGATGCTATACTGCCTTAGACGTTCTTGGCTAGCCTTTCAAACCGAGTAATCGTCTCTAGGAAGAAACAGTTCCAAACCATCTTAGTAACTACAGGGCTGAGCACAGAGCTTCATACATGTAGGAGACAGCTGGGTAGTGTTCCTAGAACGGGAAGTGTCCATAACGTGTCTCTAGAGGATCAGCCTAGGCATTCCGAGGCTTCTGTCTCCCAGGACGGAGAGTATTATCACCCTTCCCTAATGGTACCCAGGCCTCAAGTCTGCCCACTCTACATCTCCACATTCTCCACGTGCTTATTATTTATCGCTTTAAATTATCTTACTCCATCACTTACTTGTTTCCTGCCATCCCCTCCCTGGAATGTCACCTTTATAAAAGTGACGTTACTGGCCCTGCCACTACCTGACTCTCGGCCTCTTGAACTCTTATCCAGCATTAGGTAACTCTTGTTGAGATAATGAACTGGGATGTACATGGCTAGCAGAGATTCTCAAACTTATTAGGTTCCTCCTCCAATTAGCCAATATTGCTGTGGCTAAAACAAATATAAGACGTATTAGCCAACTCCCCGAAGAAGCCCGTGAACAAGGTGGAGTACAGGACCAGATGAAGTACTGTATGTGGCAAATGTTGCATGCTAAGTCTAGTTGTGGAATCCAAGTGATTAAAAGATATCAGAGCCAAAGAAGATTCAAGAGAGCTTTACTGGCAAAGTATCATGATGTTAGCCTTAAAGAATAAGTAGAAATTGACAGCCTAGTGATATATTCACTAAGTGCTTACACTGACGGTAATGGAGGGCACATGACAGTCACTGAAGTGGCAGGAGAAATGATTAGAACTTACATTTTAAGTCTTAAATAATCATTATTAACCATTTTGTTATTTAATTAATACTATTTGTATGTATAGTTAATAAATATATTTACTATATATTTATACTATGTATATACATATATGTAGTATAGAAGCATGACCCCAATTAAAAAGAATCTTTGCTGGTTACATATATAGGGGGAGCACCTTCAGACCTTTGCTGGGCTTGATTCAGTCATATATGAGCAGTACTAATGTCATTCTCCCCACAGTGCAATGGGATATGCACAGTGGGAAAGTGTTAATGAACCCTAAAATATGTGTAGAGTTCTATTGTCAGAGTATGTATATATGCAGATATATCTGTACTAACCATTTTACGAAGTATTTTAAGATGAGTCCATTTGATCCTTGTCCCATCTTGTCAGATGGGAGATTTGTCAGTTAGAAATTGGGTTTGACAGATTTTTTTTTTATTAACTTGAGTATTTCTTATATACATTTCAAGTGTTATTCCCTTTCCCGGTTTCCGGGCAAACATCCCCCTCCCCCCTCCCCTCCCTTATGGGTGTTCCCCTCCCAACCCTCCCCCCATTGCCGCCCTCCCCCCATAGTCTAGTTCACTGGGGGTTCAGTCTTAGCAGGACCCAGGGCTTCCCCTTCCACTGGTGCTCTTACTAGGATATTCATTGCTACCTATGGGGTCAGAGTCCAGGGTCAGTCCATGTATAGTCTTTAGGTAGTGGCTTAGTCCCTGGAAGCTCTGGTTGCTTGACATTGTTGTACTTTTGGGGTCTCGAGCCCCTTCAAGCTCTTCCAGTTCTTTCTCTGATTCCTTCAACGGGGGACCTATTCTCAGTTCAGTGGTTTGCTGCTGGCATTCGCCTCTGTATTTGCTGTATTCTGGCTGTGTCTCTCAGGAGCGATCTACATCCGGCTCCTGTCGGTCTGCACTTCTTTGCTTCATCCATCTTGTCTAATTGGGTGGCTGTATATGTATGGGTCACATGTGGGGCAGGCTCTGAATGGGTGTTCCTTCAGTCTCTGTTTTAATCTTTGCCTCTCCCTTCCCTGCCAAGGGTATTCTTTTTCCTCATTTAAAGAAGGAGTGAAGCATTCACATTTTGATCATCCGTCTTGAGTTTTGTTTGTTCTAGGGATCTAGGGTAATTCAAGCATTTGGGCTAATAGCCACTTATCAATGAGTGCATACCATGTATGTCTTTCTGTGATTGGGTTAGCTCACTCAGGATGATATTTTCCAGTTCCAACCATTTGCCTACGAATTTCATAAACTCGTTGTTTTTGATAGCTGAGTAATATTCCATTGTGTAGATGTACCACATTTTCTGTATCCATTCCTCTGTTGAAGGGCATTTGGGTTCTTTCCAGTTTCTGGCTATTATAAATAAGGCTGCGATGAACATAGTGGAGCACGTGTCTCTTTTATATGTTGAGGTATCTTTTGGGTATATACCCAAGGGAGGTATAGCTGGATCCTCAGGCAGTTCAATGTCCAATTTTCTGAGGAACCTCCAGACTGATTTCCAGAATGGTTTTACCAGTCTGCAATCCCACTAACAATGGAGGAGTGTTCCTCTTTCTCCACATCCTCGCCAGCATCTGCTGTCACCTGAGTTTTTGATCTTAGCCATTATCACTGGTGTGAGGTGAAATCTCAGGGTTGTTTTGATTTGCATTTCCCTTATGACTAAAGATGTTGAACATTTCTTTAGGTGTTTCTCAGCCATTCGGCATTCCTCAGCTGTGAATTCTTTGTTAAGCTCTGAACCCCAGTTTTTAATAGGGTTATTTGTTTCCCTGCGGTCTAACTTCTTGAGTTCTTTGTATATTTTGGATATAAGGCCTCTATCTGTTGTAGGATTGGTAAAGATCTTTTCCCAATCTGTTGGTTGCCGTTTTGTCCTAACCACAGTGTCCTTTGCCTTACAGAAGCTTTGCAGTTTTATGAGATCCCATTTGTCGATTCTTGATCTTAGAGCATAAGCCATTGGTGTTTTGTTCAGGAAATTTTTTCCAGTGCACATGTGTTCCAGATGCTTCCCTAGTTTTTCTTCTATTAGTTTGAGTGTGTCTGGTTTGATGTGGAGGTCCTTGATCCACTTGGACTTAAGCTTTGTACAGGGTGATAAGCATGGATCGATCTGCATTCTTCTACATGTTGACCTCCAGTTGAACCAGCACCATTTGCTGAAAATGCTATCTTTTTTCCATTGGATGGTTTTGGCTCCTTTGTCAAAAATCAAGTGACCGTAGGTGTGTGGGTTCATTTCTGGGTCTTCAATTCTATTCCATTGGTCTATCTGTCTGTCTCTGTACCAACACCATGCAGTTTTTATCACTATTGCTCTGTAATACTGCTTGAGTTCAGGGATAGTGATTCCCCCTGAAGTCCTTTTATTGTTGAGGATAGCTTTAGCTATCCTGGGTTTTTTGTTATTCCAGATGAATTTGCAAATTGTTCTGTCTAACTCTTTGAAGAATTAGATTGGTATTTTGATGGGGATTGCATTGAATCTGTAGATTGCTTTTGGTAAAATGGCCATTTTTACTATATTAATCCTGCCAATCCATGAGCATGGGAGATCTTTCCATCTTCTGAGGTCTTCTTCAATTTCTTTCCTCAGTGTCTTGAAGTTCTTATTGTACAGATCTTTTACTTGCTTGGTTAAAGTCACACCGAGGTACTTTATATTATTTGGGTCTATTATGAAGGGTGTCGTTTCCCTAATTTCTTTCTCGGCTTGTTTCTCTTTTGTATAGAGGAAGGCAACTGATTTATTTGAGTTAATTTTATACCCAGCCACTTTGCTGAAGTTGTTTATCAGCTTTAGTAGTTCTCTGGTGGAACTTTTGGGATCACTTAAATATACTATCATGTCATCTGCAAATAGTGATATTTTGACCTCTTCTTTTCCGATCTGTATCCCCTTGATCTCCTTTTGTTGTCTGATTGCTCTGGCTAGAACTTCAAGAACTATATTGAATAAGTAGGGAGAGAGTGGGCAGCCTTGTCTAGTCCCTGATTTTAGTGGGATTGCTTCAAGTTTCTCTCCATTTAGTTTAATGTTAGCAACTGGTTTGCTGTATATGGCTTTTACTATGTTTAGGTATGGGCCTTGAATTCCTATTCTTTCCAGGACTTTTATCATGAAGGGGTGTTGAATTTTGTCAAATGCTTTCTCAGCATCTAATGAAATGATCATGTGGTTCTGTTCTTTCAGTTTGTTTATATAATGGATCACGTTGATGGTTTTCCGTATATTAAACCATCCCTGCATGCCTGGTATGAAGCCTACTTGATCATGGTGGATGATTGTTTTGATGTGCTCTTGAATTCGGTTTGCCAGAATTTTATTGAGTATTTTTGCATCGATATTCATAAGGGAAATTGGTCTGAAGTTCTCTTTCTTTGTTGTGTCTTTGTGTGGTTTAGGTGTAAGAGTAATTGTGGCTTCGTAGAAGGAATTCGGGAGTGATCCATCTGTTTCAATTTTGTGGAATAGTTTGGATAATATTGGTATGAGGTCTTCTATGAAGGTTTGATAGAATTCTGCACTAAACCCGTCTGGACCTGGGCTCTTTTTGGTTGGGAGACCTTTAATGACTGCTTCTATTTCCTTAGGAGTTATGGGGTTGTTTAACTGGTTTATCTGTTCCTGATTTAACTTCGATACCTGGTATCTGTCTAGGAAATTGTCCGTTTCCTGAAGATTTTCAAGTTTTGTTGAATATAGGTTTTTATAGTAAGATCTGATGATTTTTTGAATTTCCTCTGAATCTGTAGTTATGTCTCCCTTTTCATTTCTGATTTTGTTAATTTGGACACACTCTCTGTGTCCTCTCGTTAGTCTGGCTAAGGGTTTATCTATCTTGTTGATTTTCTCAAAGAACCAACTTTTGGTTCTGTTGATTCTTTCTATGGTCCTTTTTGTTTCTACTTGGTTGATTTCAGCTCTGAGTTTGATTATTTCCTGCCTTCTACTCCTCCTGGGTGTATTTGCTTCTTTTTGTTCTAGACCTTTTAGGTGTGCTGTCAAGCTGCTGACATATGCTCTTTCCTGTTTCTTTCTGCAGGCACTCAGCGCTATGAGTTTTCCTCTTAGCACAACTTTCATTGTGTCCCATAAGTTTGGGTATGTTGTACCTTCATTTTCCTTAAATTCTAAAAAGTTTTTAATTTCTTTCTTTATTTCTTCCTTGACCAGGTTATCATTGAGTAGAACATTGTTCAATTTCCACGTATATGTGGGCATTCTTCCCTTATTGTTATTGAAGACCAGTTTTAGGCCGTGGTGGTCTGATAGCACGCATGGGATTATTTCTATCTTTCTGTACCTGTTGAGGCCCGTTTTTTGACCAATTATATGGTCAATTTTGGAGAAAGTACCATGAGGAGCTGAGAAGAAGGTATATCCTTTTGCTTTAGGATAGAATGTTCTATAAATATCCGTTAAGTCCATTTGGCTCATAACTTCTCTTAGTCTGTCGACATCACTGTTTAATTTCTGTTTCCATGATCTGTCCATTGATGAGAGTGGGGTGTTGAAATCTCCCACTATTATTGTGTGAGGTGCAATGTGTGTTTTGAGCTTTAGTAAGGTTTCTTTTACGTATGTAGGTGCCCTTGTATTTGGGGCATAGATATTTAGGATTGAGAGTTCATCTTGGTGGATTTTTCCTTTGATGAATATGAAGTGTCCTTCCTTATCTTTTTTGATGACTTTTAGTTGGAAATTGATTTTATTTGATATTAGAATGGCTACTCCAGCTTGCTTCTTCTGACCATTTGCTTGGAAAATTGTTTTCCAGCCTTTCACTCTGAGGTAGTGTCTGTCTTTGTCTCTGAGGTGTGTTTCCTGTAGGCAGCAGAATGCAGGGTCCTCGTTGCGTATCCAGTTTGTTAATCTATGTCTTTTTTTTTTTTTTTGGTTCTTTTTTTCGGAGCTGGGGACCGAACCCAGGGCCTTGCGCTTCCTAGGTAAGCGCTCTACCACTGAGCTAAATCCCCAGCCACTTCTTTTTATTGGGGAGTTGAGGCCATTGATATTGAGAGATATTAAGGAATAGTGATTATTGCTTCCTGTTATATTCATATTTGGATGTGAGGTTATGTTTGTGTGCTTTCATTCTCTTTGTTTTGTTGCCAAGACGATTAGTTTCTTGCTTCTTCTAGGGTATAGCTTGCCTCCTTATGTTGGGCTTTACCATTTATTATCCTTTGTAGTGCTGGATTTGTAGAAAGATATTGTGTAAATTTGGTTTTGTCATGGAATATCTTGGTTTCTCCATCAATGTTAATTGAGAGTTTTGCAGGATACAGTAACCTGGGCTGGCATTTGTGTTCTCTTAGGGTCTGTATGACATCAGTCCAGGATCTTCTGGCCTTCATATTTTCTGGCGAGAAGTCTGGTGTGATTCTGATAGGTCTGCCTTTATATGTTACTTGACCTTTTTCCCTTACTGCTTTTAATATTCTTTCTTTATTTTGTGCGTTTGGTGTTTTGACAATTATGTGACGGGAGGTGTTTCTTTTCTGGTCCAATCTATTTGGAGTTCTGTAGGCTTCTTGTATGTCTATGGGTATCTCTTTTTTTAGGCTAGGGAAGTTTTCTTCTATGATTTTGTTGAAGATATTTACTGGTCCTTTGAGCTGGGAGTCTTTACTCTATTCTATACCTATTATCCTTAGGTTTGATCTTCTCATTGAGTCCTGGATTTCCTGTATGTTTTGGACCAGTAGCTTTTTCCGCTTTACATTATCTTTGACAGTTGAGTCAATGATTTCTATGGAATCTTCTGCTCCTGAGATTCTCTCTTCCATCTCTTTTATTCTGTTGGTGAAGCTTGTATCTACAGCTCCTTGTCTCTTCTTTTGGTTTTCTCTATCCAGGGTTGTTTCCATGTGTTCTTTCTTGATTGCTTCTATTTCCATTTTTAATTCCTTCAACTGTTTGATTGTGTTTTCCTGGAATTCTTTCAGGGATTTTTGTGTCTCCTCTCTATGGGCTTCTACTTGTTTATTTATGTTTTCCTGGAATTCTTTCAGGCATTTTTGCGATTCCTCCCTGTAGGCTTCTACTTGTTCTCTAAGGGAGTTCTTCACGTCTTTCTTGAAGTCCTCCAGCATCATGATCAAAAATGATTTTGAAACTAGATCTTGCTTTTCTGGTGTGTTTGGATATTCCATGTTTGTTTTGATGGGAGAATTGGGCTCCGATGTTGCCATGTAGTCTTGGTTTCTGTTGCTTGGGTTCCTGTGCTTGCCTCTCGCCGTCAGATTATCTCTAGTGTTACTTTGTTCTGCTATTTCTGAAAGTGGCTAGACTGTCCTATAAGCCTGTGTGTCAGGAGTGCTGTAGACCTGTTTTCCTCTCTTTCAGTCAGTTATGGGGACAGAGTGTTCTGCTTTAGGGCGTGTAGTTTTCCCTCTCTACAGGTCTTCAGCTGTTCCTGTGGGCCTGTGTCTTGAGTTCACCAGGCAGCTTTCTTGCAGCAGAAAATTTGGTCTTACCTGTGGTCCCGAGGCTCAGGTTCGCTCGTGGGGTGCTGCCCAGGGGCTCTCTGCAGCGGCAGCAACCAGGAAGACCTGTGCCGCCCCTTCCAGGAGCTTCAGTGCACCAGGGTTCCAGATGGTCTTTGGCTTTTTCCTCTGGCGTCCGAGATGTGTGTGCAGAGAGCAGTCTCTTCTGGTTTCCCAGGCTTGTCTGCCTCTCTGAAGGTTTAGCTCTCCCTCCCACGGGATTTGGGTGCAGAGAACTGTTTATCCGGTCTGTTTCCTTCAGGTTCAGGCGGTGTCTCAGGCAGGGGTCCTGCCGCTCCTGGGCCCTCCCCCACGGGAGCCCAGAGGCCTTATACAGTTTCCTCTTGGGCCAGGGATGTGGGCAGGGGTGAGCAGTGTTGGTGGTCTCTTCTGCTGCAGCCTCAGGAGTGCCCACCTGACCAGGTGGTTAGGTCTCTCTCTCCGGGGTCTGGGAGCAGAGAGCTGCTGCGGGCCGGGATCCACGGGTGGTTTGACAGATTTTTAAATCATTTCAATTGATGCCATACACAGATTTTAGTGCTAGGTCAAGTGTTTCAAGCATCATCTGGCTTCACACTGTTGTGTTCACTGGACGCAACATCCCGGAAAGGCTAAGACAGTTGCTAGGAATCGAGGGTGAGAGGGTAGCATCTGTCAGAAAGGTAGCAAATAAAATAGTGTTGGCTGGGGAGGTCATGGGTGGCTTATGATAAGATAATGAATTAACAATACAACTGCTGGATTAAAATTCTCATTAAACCCTGATGATGCCAAGCACCACCCTAGACTATAACATAGAGAACACCTCTCAGTTATAAGATAGAATCTTATAGCATAGTGGCAGAAGAGAAATTTAAGGAAAGCAAAATTTCCCAAAGTAGGGAAGGACACATACACTGTTCTAAGACTCAGGCTGGGGAGGGAAGAGACAGCCTCATGGTTAGAGGAAGCAATGGTGGGTCAGGTGAAGGTTGTGTTCAAAACTCAACAAGCCCTTAGGTAGATTTCGGATTATATGAATAAATTTGCATTTTCTCCTTGAACTCTGAGTACCAACATCTCTGTGGTGTCATCAAATTGACTTTCTCTCAAAGTCTTCTGTGGGGACATGTGTCAATAGCAAAAGCTCTGGATTCAGGAAGGCATAGTGCTGACTCAGAGAATGCCTCTCCCTTGGAAGAGTCTCTTTCCTTGCAGGAAGTTTGCAGAGCGACACATTGATCCAGAGTCCCCCACACCCCAGCTGATGCCTGGCAGCAAAACCCCTCATTAATAACCTCTAGGGATCAGAGCATTTGATAGATACTTACTGAAACCGCCAGTTTAAGGTGGGAGAGCAACTTTGGAAAGTCTACTGACTTGCTTTGAGTGGAGACAGACTCTTGGATTCAATCAAGTATTCTACTACTGGTTTGAGTTCGCTTCATAAAAGTCTTTCTTTCACATCGTCTGAAGTTGCAGACATCGACCTAATTGCTGAGGTCAGCCTATTGAGGGGTGTAGTAGTTATTTTTCTCTTCACTTTTGCAAAGTCCTGACATGCCGTAGCTTTACAGAGAAAAAAGTTATCTTGTGCACTGTTTTAGAGGATTCAGGTTCTGGTCACCTGCCTCCCAGCACTAAAGACAAAATATTGTGGAGGAAGGAGCAGGTAGTAGTGGTTCTTCTTGACTTCTCAGGGGTGGGAGGTGGAAAAAAAGAGGAAACAAGAAGAACCAAGGACGGGGCTGGAGAGATGGATCAGTGGTTAAGAGCACTGACTGCTCTTCCAGAGGTCCTGAGTTCAAATCCCAGCAACCACATGGTGGCTCACAACCATCTGTAATAAGATCTGATGCCCTCTTCTGGTGTGTCTGAAGATAGCTACAATGTACTTATATAGAATAAATAAATCTTTAAAAAAAAAAAAAAGAACCAAGGACAAAATATAGACCTCAAGAGAAGCCCTCAATGATCTACTTTCTCCAACTGCTCCAACATTCTACCTCCCACCACCTCCCAATAATGCAGCCATATCAAGAAATTAATCCCAGTCAGAACCCTCTTCATCTACTCATCTCCTGAGATGCCATTATGTGTATATAAGATATGCTTCCTCTAATCACCTAGGGATATCTTAATCTAATGAAGCTGACGGTCAGGTTAGCAATCGCCAGGGCCACTCCTGAACATTTCAGTATACGAGACTGACTGAAGCTTAATGATGATGGATGCAGTTGTTATTTTCTGGAACATTTTCAGAAAGGATGAAAACACAGCAAGGAAGGTTTATCATTCAGTCTTTCCATTGCTATGACAAAATACTCAAGGTGATTAGCTTATAATGAAAAAAAAAAAACACCCTGATTTTCTACTTGTGGTTCCAGAAGTTTTGGTCCAAGATCTGTTTCTTTGGGCTTCTCATGAAAACAGCATGTCCTGCTGAGGGTTAGTGATAAGATAAGTCACTGGTCTCAATTAGCCAAGAAACAGAGCAAGAGGAACAAGCTGGCCTCCCACAATCCCCTTTGCAAGCATGCTCCCAGTGGCCTTGAGATCACCCACTAGACTCCATCTATAAAGATTCTACCACCTTCCATTAGCATCACATTGTAGACCAACCCTTGAACACACAGACCTTTGGGTACCATTCAACAGGAAAACTGGGCACATTGGCTGATGCAAGATCAAAAGTTAAAATGGGGGAGGTGGTCAATAGTTAGATCAAATGGCAGAAACCGGAAGTGCAGTGGCCTATAGAAACTACTTTCTCTGTGTTCATTAAGAGAACCAGCAAGCACTTTCTGTGTACTAAACACAACCGTGGGATCCTCCCCACCCCCCACCCCCCACCCCCCACCCCCCACCCCCCACCCCCCACCCCCCACCCCTACCCGCCGTGGTATTCCCTGAGAGGCTCAGCCTTTAGCTAGCATTTATTTCAGCGAGCCTTGTGAGAGCCTTGGAAATAGCTGCTGTTTCTTGGTTCTGGTCCAAAGATTTCCTGCTACCTGGCTCGTTTGAAATGCCTCTAGAAGAGATTTCAGGTCTTTCCTTGACTGAACAAGGAAGTTGGGTCTTGAATGTGCCATAATCTGTTATGTACAGGTAGCTTTAAAAGGTCTTCCATCTCAGAGGAAAGTAGGTAAAAAGGGCTTATGACACACAGATGTTCATCAATTCATGACGTGATTACACAGCAATAAATCCATCCTAAGCTAGAAATATCTTAAGCTGGAAGAGCGTCTGATTCACTGAACCCACTGAATACCATAGCTTAGTGCACAGTTCACTGGGCTGTTTACCATGACGAGCCCACTGACTGACAGGAAGTGGTCGTTTACTGCTATTGCCCAGTAAGAGGAGTATACCAGACTGCCTACTACTAACCTGAGAAAGGGGCACAATTCAGAACCGGAAATGTGGTTTCTACCGACTGTTCGATAGGGATTCCATATTTTAGTAGATTCTTTTTCAGGTATAGTTTGTCCACCGTGACCCAACCCACAACCATTGCTCCCCGATACTGTAGCTTTTACTTGTCTTATAGGTATAAGACACCCTCCCCCAACACACTCGTCCTGTTCCTTTAAGAGAATTGTGCAATGCAATCTGACAGTGGTAAACCTGACAGCCAAACACTACTCCAGACTCCCTTGATCAGCACAACCATTGAAAACCAACCACATTTCCAAAGATGTAAACTGCCACTCTGCCACTCTTTGGTGTTAACTTGAGAGAACTTTTCCTTCTCCCAACAGTCTCGCTTTCTCTCTCTCTCTCTGAGAGAGAGAGAGATCTGGCAATACGAGATTGCTTTCTTTCTTAAAACTACTAGGCTGTGCTCTTGTGTAGCAGGATAAAAATGGCTGACCCACACTATATCTCTATCTATCTATCTATCTCTATATATTTATCTTTTTATATCTATCTATCTATCTATCTCAGTGAGATGAACACTTTACTGCAACAGATCCAGAAATGGACACATCAAGATAATGCCCGAAGAAGTGAACCTCCATGTTTCACATCCTGAACGCTGTGTGCCTTGTGAAATGACGTAAGTAACTCATGCCATGCTCGACACAAACAAAATCATAATATCTGGCGGTCCGAGATCACTTTCTTGCTTAAAACTACTAGGCTGCATTCTTGTGTAGCAGGTTAAAAACAGCTGACCCACACTGAAGTATAAACCCAAAGGCTGCTTTCTCTTCCTTGCTCCAAGTTACCTCACCCCTTGTGCCTTAGTTTGCTCAACAAAGATTCCTTCAGCCCAATGGCTGTGCATATCTGAGGACAGTGACCAATGCTGCCCAGCACTGAATCAAAAATACACATAAATATTCGTAACTTGACCCTGTGGTTCTCAAGTGCAAACTTTACAAATGATAACATGGTATCTCCTGAAGACTAGAACCTCACGATCTTTAACAGTGGCAAAGGATTTAAGTGATAGTATTGTGGGCCCTCAGCTCCTAGAAATAGCTTGGGACTCTTAGTGACTCCTTGACTCTATCAAGGATAATGGAGAGATTATCTTGGCGGGGGATGGGGGGTGCACAGGAAGAGCTGGTGGACTGTGGGGGACTTAACCTGAGCCACAGGCTTGAAAGAACCAAGCTCCTGAAATGTCAACCCTCTGTGGACTTACAAAGGAAAATAGAAGAAAATTCTGCCTGGTTTGTTGATAAAGGATTACGTTCGGGTCGTTTTGGCAGGGTCATATTAATGCTGCTGATTCCTTTGTAAAACTCCAAATAAGAAAAGCCCAGCCTTTTCGTCACTCATGGACATACCTGTATCTCATGCAGATTCGTCTACACCTTCCAAAATGCATGGTGTAATATTTGTTGAACTTAGATATATGAATATTATATGTTGGATACAGGTTTCTATGCTGTGCATGTGGTATATACACAATGACAAAAGTGTTTCCTTTGGGGAATTCATACAGTTTGTGGGAGAGGAAGACCATTAATGGGTAAAGCTTGTTTTATAGACAGTGGAGAAAGAAAATATTTCAGAAAACCATAGTTAGAAGATATGGGGAAAAGGGTATGGTTTCAATATGAAGCCAGGGAGAAATGATCTCCTGTATCATATCATGCTGTGATTTATAGCCAATTGAACATATTTGAAGCCAAGTTTATTGTGAGAAATAAATGCCTATATGACTTTTTTAAATGTTTATTTTCTGTGTATGGGCACTTGGCCTTCATATACATCTGTGTACCACTTGCACATCTGATGCCCACAGAGGCCAAGAGAGAGCCTCAGATGCTCTGGCACTGCAGTTAGAGATGGTTGAGAGCTCTTATGTGAGAGCTGGGAATCAAACCCGGGGTCTCTGCAAGAGCAGCCTATGCCCTTCACCACAGATCCATCTCTCCAGCCGCTGTATAAATCCTTGATAGGGTGACTGGCCAATACAAAGCCTCAACTAGCCTAAAAGCAAGAAGCAGCTGGGATTGGCTCATTATCCTGTAGTTGTCCACAGGAGGCGCATTTTTAGATATAGAACTTGAACTTAGAACGTGAGACATCATGGTGAATGCTTGCTCCATCACATCACAATGCTGCTCGACTATCTATGTCTGAAACCACCAAGCTCAGCTAACCCCCATGACTGCCTCCTGAGGCGCAGCCCTCTTCCAAACGCAGCCATGTATTGTTCTCCCTGATAATAATTCTCCTTTCAGAGTGAGCTATTCCAGCCTTCATGCCATTTCATCCTTTTCCCTTCAATTAAGGTTGCTAATCAATTCTTTTTAATCATCACTTTTCTCATCAACCTTGGAGACCCAGCCATCCCTCCAGTTCCTTGGGCTAAGATCCTGAGAGCAGGGTCACACTGCAAAGCCGGTGCACCTCTCTTAGGAGTCTTTTCATTTTGCAGTGAGAACCATCTGCCTCAGCCTCGCCTGACACCTTGGCTTCAGGGCCGAGAACTGAAGTTAATTCCTGTGCCAGAGAACATTATGTGCTTACATAGCAGCAAGGGGAGCGTTTTCTAAATAATTAATCAGGAGCTCGGGATCTTGCTGGACCCTGCCCGTTCCTGGAAGCCACCCTGAAGGATGTTTTGCGGACCAATCTGTAACTGCCGCCGGAGACTGGGCTTTAACTCTGCCCCTTGTGTTCTTGATTTTCCTTTATTCTTCTCTAAGTTAAAAAAAATTATAGACACGATGAATTTTCTGAGGGTTTATTTTCGGTTGGATAAAGAATGAAAAAGCTTTTCTCTGGCGCACCAACTCCCCAGATCAGATTCCCACTGGAATTTGTCCTCGGCACACTGTTGCTTATGCCTCTGTTGGTACCCCTTCCAGCCCTTTGTCTGAACTTGCTTTGCCTCCTTCCTTTTGTTTGGGGGCTTAGTATATCAGACTATAAACGGTGCACATTTGGAACAAAGCAGGTCTGAGTTCATGGGAGACTGTTGGACCGTATCAAAGCGTACCTGAGCAAACAGTGAGAAAAAATATTTTCCCACAACCTTCTAAATTCAGTTTGGTCAAGTCAAACATACAGACCTACAGCAGACAATAGCTCAGGATTAGCCTTGTGATCAATCAATGTTCTGCATCAGCTGTGAAGGGTATGAAGGGTTTTGCTTTCAGTTTTGTGTTGTGGCAATAAAAGACTTGCAATTGAGACTTGTAAGGAATGACCACACATAAACAACGGCTTACCATTACATAAGTCACTGAGGAGAGCAGGTGATACTTAGCCACCCAGAAATAGACAGCATCCACTTCTAGAGCAGGGGGCACCCTCTGGCCAAACTTGTAAGAAGCTGAGGAACTTTCCCAGACAAGGTCTGTCTCTCTGGAGTTGGATGAAAGACTTGGGAAGGCTCTAAGTTGCAACACTGTCAAACCACATCAAATGTTGTACAAAAGAGGGGTCCTGCTGAAGTCTATTCAATGTGTGAGAAAATATGGGTTTTGGGAGAAAAGCATCAAAAGAAATACTATTAGCTTTGGATGAAATATCTTATTTAGTGAGAGGGAAGCTGTGCTAAGAAAGATATAAAATCAAATTAAAAGGATTTCAAATTTGTAACTACAAATTAAAATCAATGAGAAATAAATAAACTATTGAACAGTCTTTCTTCTTCACCTTTAAATGTTTCTTTTATTTCCTTTTTCTTCCATTCATTTACCTTTCCTGTCTATTTTTCTTTCTTCCATAAAGCACCTAACCCAAGTCAGCCAGTTGTTTGGAATAAATGGTACAGTTAGGGGGAAATCTCTGCCATTGCCTTTAATTCCATTGCCTTTAATTAAGCAAATGACAAATCTAAAGCCTAAGTTGGCATCATCATCCAGGACGTTTGTGGGAAATGTGCTCTCAGGGTTCAAAAGATTTCAGCACCTATGGAAACCTTCCTTCTGGGAGCTAGAGAGATGGCTCAGTGGTTAAGAGCACTGACTGTTCTTCCAGAAGTCCTGAGTTCAATTCCCAGCAACCACATCGTGGCTCACAACCATCTGTACTGTGATCTGATGCCCTCTTCTGGCATGCAGGCAGCATACTGTATACATAATAAATAAATCTTTAAAAAAGAAAAAGAAACCTTCCTCTCTTCTTGTGACTCGCTGGCCACACAGGAATAAAGACTGATTTGGGTGACTTAATTTTTGTCATTGCCAGAGATGGACTTGTTCAAGTCCACTGCAGAAGTACCACAGAATCAGACCTCCATGGAGACCTAGGAGCTGTGGAAAGTGCAAGCCAGTCAACCCACTCTCCTTGTCCTCATTCTCTTGGGAGCTTTATCCATCTATATTCCCATGGGCTATACAGAGACAAGAAAAAAATGTCCCCTGTGAAATGGCATCACTTTATATTTTGTGTTCTATTTTCATATAAGACAAGCAACTTTTGAATTCTGCCCCAGACTGAGATGTGTGTTAAGACATTTTCTCTTGCCATTCCCTTGATGAGACCCGAATTCTAGTTCAGTTTTTTTTTTTTAGTTTAGTTAATATTATATCTCCAAGACACAAATACCTAAGCCAAACAATTGGAAGTGAGGAAGGATATGTTTTGGCTCCAGGTCGCAAAGCCGTCAGTCCTCTGTTGACCTGGGCCTGTGGTAAGTGAATGTAATGGCATCTGTCAGAGGAAGCTGCTCCTGTTATGGAGGCTAGGGGAAACACAGGCTTCCCTAACAACCGACTTCTCCAATCAAAACCCATCTTCAATAGTTCCTCTCAATGGTCCATGCAAACATGAATCCACCAATGGTTTAATCTCTTGATTAGGTCATTACTCTCTTCAATCTGCTCCTCAAAGCTCCACTTCTGAATACGCTTTTGTGTAAGACACCTTCTATATAGACCATGGTGGTTTTCCATTTTACTCCTCTTATCTGCTCCAACTGAGTGTTCTCCAGCCTTCAAGAGGCGTGCCTTAATGACTTTATCAACTCTGTGAACGTTCAGTGCCTGGTTAGTGAGAGTGCTTGGCATGTATGGGGAGAAAAACAAACTAACAAGGGTCCATGTTTCCATCATTTCCTTGAGGTGGTATCCCTTTATTTCTGTCTTGCTGGTGGCTTTGGGACAGTGTCATTTACCTCTGATCACTTTTGGAGATGTTTTCACAAAATTTTACATTCATGTATGGGCTGCATACTTCTGTTTCCATGCTGAATCTGGACATTGAGTTCTCCTGGTTGTGTCTTCTGGTTTCTAAGGCAACTGGGGTCATGTCTGGTGAGTGTATCATTGGATTGACTTCTCAGCAGCTAACCAAGCTGTCACAGACACTTTAGCACTGCCAAGCAAAGCTCTCTAACACTGCTCAGCACCAAACCCTCTTTTCTTATTACATAAAATATTTAGATGCTTCTCTGTGCACTTGCTACAGTGCAAGACAAGAACCACAAGCAGCAAGTCAATGCCGGATTAATGAACTCTCTTCACAGAATGCAGAACGCAGTGCAGAAGTGGGTTTCTGGAGCTTGGGAGGCTTACACATTCTTTATTGCTTATAGAGCAATGTGATTTTCTTCATGTGCAGCAGCTTGGGACCATTAGGAAGAGAACTGAAGATGCAATTTTAGTTCCTTATCTTTCTTTCTGGTGGTGGATAATGTTCCCTTCTATGCCTGGAAGCTCCCATACCCTTGAGGAATTGCTCTGTATATACCAAGAGTTTAGCATATTTTGGCTTACAACTTTAAGCCAAAGCAAGAAGGGCCATTTCAATTCTAAGAACATCCAGCAGTAATTGAGAGGTAGAAATTTTTACGATTATAATTTTAGGCCGCTTTTACCAGGATTATCCTACAGATGAGTGATTTGCTGCTGGATTTTTATCATGACAGAGTCGGGACAGTAGTAGCAAGTGAGATCATGGCAAGCTTCCTACGAGCCAGCGGCTAAGCTAGTCAATGGTCTATGCTTTAAATCAGGTATAGGTAACCCGCTGGAGCCTAAGTCCTCTTAGTCCAGGTATCTGTAAAACTCAAAAACCAAGTAATCTATTTAAACAACAAGGTGGGAGAATGCCCAGTAAGGCCAGAGGACACTGCACAAAAGTAAACAAGAAGAGTTAAAGCACGTTATAGAGCTATGAAAATTGTCTTGGTGAGACGACATAGCCAATGCATGATGGTCACGCAGCAGCAGCTCTGGTCTTACACATGAGACGAGGCCTTCCAATAATCCCAGACATGTTGTTACATGTGCTTCTCCTCTTGCCCCAAGCACCCGGAATACCAACTCAGACTCAAAACAGATATTTACAAATATCTAGGCCATTCAGCTAGACTCCCTCCCTGACTAGCTAATAATTTTAAATAACCCAAGGCTCTTCCCTCAGGGGTCACAAGACTCCGCATTAGACTCAGCCTCTTCTCTGTGGAGTACAGCTTAACAGTTTGCTGCTGAGTAGTTTATAAGCCTGTATCTTAATTTTAGGATATTAGAGAACCAATGACCTTTTATTTTCCATACACCATTCCTTCCAGAAAAATCTTGGACTGTAAATATAAACAAACTTCTCCAGAACCATGTGTGCCATAGGGAAGCCATCCTGTCACCCAAAAGGCTGCTCCACAGACCTCCTGGATTACCCTTTCCTCCTGTTTTACCTTTCTTCCAAGTTTCCTTGTGAATTGGTGATCTAATTTAAGTTTCAGACACCTGATCCTTTGAACATATTAACAGGAGGTGTTCCTGGCTCATCCTGGTTTTCTGCTAAGAGCATTCTTTCCTGAGAGCGAGTCTTCTAGTTGTAGCATTATTTGTGGTATGGACAGGCCAGGAACTACCCCCTCCTCAGAACTGCGAGCTCTTTGTCATCTGTAGGAACTGCTCCTTCCGTTCCTTCATTCTCCCCCAAGTCCTTCCATTTGTTACTAGCAACGATCAGAAAAGGTTCCCATATTGCTACCAGCAGCAACAGGTTGTGCCTTCAACACCTCAACAAAGTGTTGAAACAAAGTATCAAGCATATTTTTTTCCTGAGCTTTTATTTACACATAACAACACAGATTCTGGTTAATTGTCTGCCAAGATGTAACAGGACCTGACTCCCATTGTTTCCATCCCATTGTTTCCTCCCATTTGTTTCCATCTGAGCCCTCTCTGGACAGTTTTCCAAGTCCATGCCTCCTTAGCTACTGTAGGTGACAGTTAAGATGCTCAGGAGTGGTTTAAGATTCTCCCCTGAGCTATAGTCTTCTGAGTCTTCACCTGAGAACTCCAATTCTGCACTTTTACTAGCATTCGCCTGGAACCATTTTATGCTTCTAGAATGTTCCACAAAACTCTCACCTTTCGTTTCCCAATTTCAAGGCTAGCACCACTGTCTCAGGAACACTACATGTTTGGGTACTAAAGTAAGTGTGTTTCCCATCCACCACTGCAAGAGTTACAGCAAAACTTGGTAGCTTGAAGTATGAAATGATTATCTTACAGTTTTAGAGGACAGAGCCTGAAATGGGTTTCCCTAAGCTCAAATCAAGGTGTGGGAAATGTTATATTCTTTCTAGAAAGTTCTGAGGGCAAATCTATTTCCTTTCATCTTCTTGCATCTGTCTTGTACCCTGCATGTATTCACCTTCCGTTTTTACAGCAGGCAATGTCCATTTTTTCTCATATGTTTACACTTTAATTTGGCTTTCCTGCCTCCCTCTTCCCATATAAAGTCTCTTGCGGTTACATGGGGTCCACCTAGATCACTTAGGACAACTTTATCTCAAAGCCAGATGTCGATTAACTTCAGCCCCCCTCTTTCAGTGTGACAGAACGTATTTACAGGTCCCAGGGATGTAGAGATCTTTGGGAGCCATTATTCTGCCCAAGTCACTACCTGATATCAACCTATCCTCAAGGTCTATGAGGATGAATTTTCTTCAGTTGCTGGTTAGAAAGCCTGGGAGAAATTGAGTTACCTACCCAATGCTAACATGTATGGAATTCATCCATTTCTATGGCTTCCATGTTCATAAAAGCCTCCCTCTCTCTTACATGAACAAAACGGTCACACCTCGAGCACTGTGTTTTAGATATTCCCAAAACACTTTTACTTAATTAGGTCACCCATGGACGTTATCAATGTTTCTGCTTGTGTTTCATGGGGAAAATGTAAGCTATGTGCATCCACATCTATGGGTTTATCTAGGGTCAGCCAGTGCTGAGCCAATGACAAGCTGCTTGGCCACAGGGAGACTCCACCATCAGAGGATGATAGATGCAAAGACGTCCTGAACGCACACATCAGTCAAAAAATGTGTGAGCCAAAGCAACCACTGGGTTGAAATCGAAAGCTCTGAGTCACCATTTTAGTTGCTACTCTGGGTACACTGTAAACTAGTCATGGAGACCTTTTGTGTGTTATGTAAGAAATGGCCCAGGTTCCTCTAATATTCCCTTTGTAAAATGTTTTTCATGTATTTGCTATACATTCTGAACTATTTATAATAAAACAAATAAATAATGTTGGAAGCAAATGGATGGCCTGTCACCAGAAAAATCAATTTTCAGTCTTCATCATACTATTTATCCAATAGAGACATATTATAAAATATCAAGTAAGGTTAGGAAACTCTTCTCAACCAATTTTCAAATTTTGAAAACACTGGAAATTAAATGAAATAGGTAAATGTTTGGAAAAAACAAATTTAAAGGAAAAGATTTTTGAAGTTTATTTTCCTTTTGATTGTTTGAAAAATGTTGTTTTCTTGGCTTGTTATGTGAAAATAGTTATTACTCATAAAAATGTACTAAAGAGTAAAGTCGTAATGGAAGCTGGATGTCTTGGAAAGGGAAGTGCTTTATTTTTTGTGCATTTTTATTAATATTGCAATATTCATACACTTTGTGGGTTAGATTATTTTATATCTTCTGTCATAAATATCATGTACTAAATTAATATGGGAAAATGTGGACAGTGGCTATAATTCCCACCCAGTTTTTCTGTGAATTCAAAACTGACCTAAAAATAAAACCTGTTTTTGAAAAGAATCAGAAACACAAGCAGAAGAAGATATGCATCCATAATGCTGATGGCCACCAAATTATCTACTTAGAAACCATTTACAGATCCTCCCTGCCATATATATATATATATATATATATATATATATATATAACATATTATAATTTTATGTTGTTTCCTAATCATATTTCTTAACAGACAAATAATACTACATTTTAGCCATTTGCCTAGCTTGTGGAAGTAAGTCATTGTTACCTTGGAGGAGAATACTACAGAATGGTATGATGGCTACAAAATGAACTAGCAGAAAGATTTCAGACTACCAAAGATATTTTTTAATCTATAAGCACAGGTTAAGGACATGGTTTGGTGTGCAAAGCACTTGCCATTTACACATGAAGAGCAGAGCTTGAATCCCCAGAACTCATGGAAATGCCAGTTACAGGGTCAAATGTCAGTTATCCAGTGTTGCCATGGCAAGATGGGAGGCAGAGACAAGAAATCTAAATTTAGGAAGCTTATCCTGGAGTAGCATTGTGTAATAGTTTTCTCCTAAGACTGAAACATCCCACTGGCAAAGATGCTACTTAAGCAGGAAGGTAAACAACTCAAAATAACTTCAGGAAGTCCCTGAAACTGACCAGATTCACTAGGTCCCTCCCTCCCAAGAGTAAAAGCTAGAGTGCCAAATTAGATTCTGGGATCAGACCAGCTGCCTAAAAGAATCAGAAACCAGCCAAACCGCCTGGAAGAGATTTAGACCTATTGAGTCAATTACAAAGGACATTCTTAAACCTGTTGAGCTGTCTGTAAGCTGTGTAATGTGCTCAAGGTCCCCAGCTTTTGTAAGCTGTAATCCTTGCTGGGATGGGCTTTGATGATGCAAGGGGTTCCTGTACGTAACCCCTCACCAACATTCCTATAAGTATCCCAGTAAAACCCATTTGTAACCAAGTTGTACTTTGGTAGTATCTGTACTCTGGTCTATCTTGGGCTTCCTATTTTGTATGAGAAACATGTGCATTACATCTTCCTAGGAATGGTCTTGTCACATAACAGACAGTCAGTAGTGAATAGTAAAAAAGAGAACTCATCTCAAAAAAAAAAAAAAAGTCAGAAGCAAGAAGTGATACTCAGGTTGTTGTCTGACTGCTACACACTCACCATGACATACTAGTACCGTGGCATAGGCAACCCCTCACCCCAGGACACACACACACACACACACACACACACAATCTTTTGAAAAAATACAAAACCGCTTAGGGAATCACACAGGATCATAAAACCCTCAAGTGTAAGTTACATTGCTTTTCTGTGGCGGGAAAACCAACACAGCTTTGTGCCGGTTTGAATGAGTAGGGGCACGATGGGCTGATACATTTGAATCATTGGGTCCCAATAGGTGGAACTATTTGGGTAGAATTAGAAGATGTGGAACATTGTTGGAGGAGGTGCGTCACTCGGGTGTTCGGTTAGAGCCCGCTGCTCACCCCTGCACACACTGGGAAATTCCCTTGGCCCCCTTTTCCCAAACCCTGCCTGCACAGAAAAACTCTGACCAGGGAGAGCTCCAAAACCTCAGTTTCACACTTCTAGCCGCCAGTGCACCGCAATCATCTAATATGACCAGCCCCACTCAAGTGCCCACACAGGTGCCGTTTCTGAGGACATTTGGACACAGTTCCAGTTCTTGGCTGACTCGTCATCACACCCTACCTGAGAACTATAAAACCTCCCTGCCTTACCCCAGATGCACGACTTCTCCAGCCCCATTCTTCGGGACTGATGAACCCACCCAGGAGTTGTGCAAATTTAACCTGTATTTTCTTTTAATCTGGTCTGATCAGGCCTATATTGTATCGGCAGAGAAAACCTATTCGTGGGCTTTGAGGTTTCCACCATTTCCAGTGAGTCTCTTTTGATAGATTTCTGCCTATGCAAAAAGCCAGATCAGATTAGATTAAAATCAGATAAGTGCAGGTTTATTTGGTGTGGCTCCCTGGAGAGTTCATCAGTCCCAAAGAATGGGACTAGGAAAGTCCGGGACCCAGGTAAGGCAGAGAGGTTTTATAGACCTCAGGCGAGGATGACGTGTCAGTCAAGAGCTGCGACTGTGCCCAAGGAGAGGCAAAAGCTAAGTGTTTGAGAGGGCACTTGGCGGGCTTCGTGAGCTTCCAGAAATGCAGACCTGGGCTTTTGGCACCATTCCTTTGTTCAGAGTTTTCTTGGTTCAGGGAAGGAGGACAAACGGGGTTTCCCAGCTTGTGCAGGGGCGATCAGGGATTCCAGCTGAATGTTTTTCACTGTGCTTCATGATCGCAAGCTTTGAGCACTCACCTACTGCTCCAGCATCATGCTTAATGCCTAGTTACCTGTTTCCATGCTTTCTACCACGATAATCGTTGACTCTACCCTCTGAATCTGTTAGCCCAAATAAACACATCTGTGGCCTCGGCTGTGGATGCGGTCTCTCATCGCAGCAACAGAAGAAACTACCTCAAAGATAAGCTTATTTACTTTTGGCGTTTACTTTTTGCCCGCTGTTACCTAGATAATTCTCCATAAATTAGAAAAATTTAAAATGTCAAGATTTATTTACTTATTTTATGTATGTGAGGACATAGTCACTTTCTTCATTTACACCAGAAGAGGGCACTGGATGCCGTTACAGATGGTTATAAGCCACCATGTGGTTGCTAGGAATTGAACTCAGGACTTTTGGAAGAGCAGGTCACTGAAACCTCTCTCCAGCCCCAATTTAACTGTTTTAACTAAATAATTTAAATGAGTCCGGCTCATGGATGAAGCTCAGTGGTCATTCATTTCACTACGTGCTTTTTCTTTTCTAGGATTGTTTGCTCCTGCATGTGCTCCTGCATCCTGCGCTTGGAAATCAGAGAAGGATGCCAGGCGTTCAACTCTACCATCTCTCCCTCTTACTTCCTAGAGACAGGAACTAAGTTAATGGGGTTGCAGGCTAGCCCTTGGCCATACCTAGCCTTTCAGAAGAGTTCTCCAGATTTGATCTCCAGATCCTTGAGCATACACACACAATGCTTTTACCTGCATTGCTGCAGCACAACAAAATTAAAACTTGTCCGTGGGTATGTGCCCATGGAGAACGGGAAAAAGAACTTCCTGCTACATGAGGCAGAAAAGGGAAGAGCTGAGGGTGTGGTATAGGGAAGCTGCAGAGAGAATGGCGTGATCCGCTAACTATCAAATGCCGTTATTGTTCTGAAAAATGCCGAGGACTTCTGAGTTTGAAATGTGAAACTACTTCTGGCAGTCACTGGGGCTTGCAGTGTATATTCAAGCAGGGCATTTCCATACCCAATTGTCTGTTTGCTGGCTGCAAAGGCTGGTGACGATAATGTGGCCTGAAACCCAAATTACCAATTGATCTGCATGAGCCATCTGTCCTGAGGCTTCAAGCAGACGCCATGGCTTCTCTGTCAAAGGCCTCTAGACTGTGCAGTTACAGGGGAAATGCAGCCTGGATCAGCTACTTATCAGCTGCTTTTCTTGTCTCAACAGTTACTTTGGGTAAAATATACCTGATAAGTTAGTGACCCCTTCAGCTTTGCTGGGAACGCAGAAACTCTACCAAAATGGGACTCCACATTTGGCAAGCATTCTGAAAATCAAATCAATTTCTCTACATGTAAATAATAAAACTCTCTCAGACCGGCACATACAATGTTTTCCTTTGTAATATAAACAGAAGTTACCTACAAAAAATTAACTTAATCCCATTCAGTGTCCAGTGGGATGTGACTTAACCTGGACACATATGCCCTGTGGTAGCAGCTTAGCTCTCCAGCTCCTCCAAAAGCATTCACTATTGGAAAGACGAGTCCTTCCTGAGGATGCTGCCTGCTTGCCCCAGCGGTTCATTGAGTCCTCAAAGAAAATGGTGCTTTCTTGGTTTCCCCATGGCCTGACCTTCTTCTTTCTTCTTTGATGAGAGTTAGGGTGGGCATGTCAGCTGAGCCAAGGTAAGGAGCATAGCAAGTGCAGCTCGAAGCTGGGGGCTGAGTGGAGATGTAGGATCCTCACAGGAAGACGAGCATCCCAAACTTGAGCAGCAGCTCTATGTCCACAGGGACCTATCCCCAGTGTCCTCCCCTCAAAATTCTAAGTGGGTATAAGGAACTGGGTTTTGACACAGCCAAAGAAAACACGAGGCTCTGGTTTACCTTGCTCGGTGGCAGGGACTGAGACATTAACATGACTTTCTATCTGTGGTAGAATGCAGCCTTCTGGACTACCATCAAAAAGCCTTCAGAAGCAATTATAGGCAAATACAGAGTGCTGATAGAAGGAGAAATGGCCTTCTCCAGAGAAAAGCCCACCAATGGACAATCCAATACCAAATGGTCAGCCCCAAAAACATACAAATGAGTTAACATTATAAAGGGGACTAAACCACCATCCAAAGAGTACATACACATGGACTGACTGACCCATGACTTCAGCTGCATATGTAGCAGAGGATAGCCTTGTTGGGCACCAATGGGAGGAGAAGACCTTGGTCCTACCAAGCTGGACCCACCAGTGTAGGAGAATGTCAGGGCGGGGAGGCGGGAAGGGACGCGTGGGTGGGTGGGGAACACCTTCATAGAAGAAGGGGAGGGATAGGGGATAGGGGCTTTATGGATGGGAAACTGGGAAAGGAGATAACCTTTGAAATGTAAATAAAAATTCAATAAAATAAAACATTATAAAAACTAATCAGGTTCTATTTAGGGATATATATATATATATATATATATATATATATATATATATATATAATAAGAATTGATGAAAAAAGAGGTCACGAATTTATAAGAGAGCAAAGAGGAGTAAATGTGTGGGTATGGAGAGAAGGAAAAGAAGAGAGAAATGACAAAGAAGGCCTGGCTTTGGGTGGGTGTATGGGGGAATCCAGAATGGTGGAGGGGAAATGGGGTAGATACATATTAAAAACATATGTACATGTATGAAACTTCAAAGAGTGAAAGCAAACAAAACCCTCATATATAACAGTTGTTACCCTTTGCCCCTGTATCTGCCCCAGAATCCATTTAGACTACACATTACCTCTTGCAAGGCCACAACTTCTCTTTTAAACACTGTGTTAACTGTTCAGATGTGAGGTCCATTGGTTTATAGACTTGGCAACAAAACCGTTTTCCTTTTGTCTCCTTCAGGTCTTTGCTTAGTGTTTCAGAATAGCTAAACCAGCTCTTCCCGACAGACACTGTGTAACAACAAGGTTCGATTGTTTCCATTCGCTGGTGGGCTCTAACCAGAGGCCTTAACTCCCACCTCACATGCACATCAGCTGAGATTCTAACATGGCTCCCAGCTGGGGATGGACAGTTTTTCATAATGAGACACACAAGCCATGCCCTCATCTGGCCTAGCTCCCTAAGGGCTCGGAACCCCTCTGTAATGTGGGGAAATCATGAAAAACATCTAGAATCTCTGGCATTCTCTGATCATCAGGAGACAGTAGTTGGCATCAGGGCATGGGGCACCTGCCCTCTTAAACTGGGCTGCTCATCAGCTAATTGTTCAGCTCTTTAAAGTGGAAGGCTTGAGCTTAAATAGTACTTTTAGGGTAGTCTTAGGTGGCTCATCGGAATCACCAAACTAAACTTCTAATCACCCAGCTCAGTGGTTCTCAACTGTCACCCTTTAACACATTTCCTCATGTTGTGCTGACTCCTAACCATAAAATTGTTTTGTTCCAACTTCATAACTGCTATTCTGCTACTGTTAGGAATCATAATGTGACTATTTGATATTCAGGATGTCTGATATGTGCACCCAAAGGGTCAGGACCCACAGGCCGAGAACACTGCTAGTTTATACATGCGTGCCTAAGTGTGTGTAGCCTTAAATCCTGTCAATGGGAGCTGCATCAGCTTTAAGAATCATTTACTCTGCTCACGAGGGGTGACTGTGATCATGGGCTAGTGACACATATGTTCTTTAAACTGTGGAGTCACCTCTCCAGCTCCTTTGAACTCTTAAATAGCTAAGCTTTGATTATGCATTAATTGCTCCTTTAGAATAGTGAACAAAATAATTTCTTTTGTACTTAGTAAAAGACTCAGTAACAACCTTTGCAGTTACCACTCTTGTGTGGATGCTAGCTTTGGGTCTATATTATGCAACCTTTAAATTCATAGGAGTCCATGGAGCCTGAAGCAAGGACCTTATGTGTTTCTGTCACTATTAACTTGCATTTACTTAATAATGCATATACGAGGATCTGAACAGGTATTGAATATATATCATTCATTTATTTATTGATTGTGCAAGAGTCCATTTTATCTGTAAGGCCAGGCCTGCATTCCCAGAATGTGGGAGACAGAGCCAGGAGGATCACAGGTTGTATGATAGACTGGGCCACATAGCAAGAACCTGTCTTAAAACAATCAGCAAAATCATTTCTAATAGGCCAGGACTCTGAAGCCTTGTGTGCTAGCGTGTGATTAAAAGGCTATGAATTCTGATTTTATGCCCTATTCCTTCATGATGGCAATAAGTCCTGTTTCCTTGCCAGACTTGCTACAGACTTCTAAAGGTGAATGCGTGAGACCCCGCAGATGATCACACGCTTGCTGGAATGTGTACATCAAGGCTACTGAAATGCTTTAGGTCTTTGTTTTGTTCTTCATTTTCATCTCCACTCTGAATTTCCAGTTATACCAGCTAGGATGTCATTGGGTTTCATACCACAGAAAGTTTAATCTAAGAGGACTCAACTAGAGTCCTCTTGTCAAATAATTGTCAAATAATAAAAAATAAAAAACGAAGGCAGACAGATAGGTCAGCTATGAAATTTTCCTGTTCTTCCAGAGGACCTCGGTTCAGTTCCTGGGACCCATGTCAGTGCCTTACAACTTCCAGTACCGCCAGCTCTGTGTGATCTCATGGCCTCTTCCGGCCTCTTCTGGCACCTGCACATACATAGCATGCATGTAGAAACATAGCACACATGCACACATATAGTGCACATGCACACACATACATGCATACATGCACACACACATACATGCACATGCATAACAAACATGTGATGCACACATACTTGCACACATATAACAGACATGTGATACACATATATACATGCACACAACATACATGTGACACACATAACATAAATGCACACCCATACATACATGCACACCCATATATACATGCACACCATATGTACATATATACACACATATGTATTGTACACACATGACATACATCAGATACACACATACAAACAAATAAAATGTCATAAAAAAAAGGAGCCAGATAGACCAGTCTCAGCAGCACTGTTAGACTGCCACTCTCTCCTGTCACACCAACATTAGAGTTAGTTTTCTTCCTCTGATCATAGTATCACACCCATCCTTCAAGAAAACCTTCTAGAGGTAGAGGCAGATAATTTAGAAACCAAAATTTCCAGCAGCCATTTTCATAATACTTCGTTGGCTAGAATTGAACCTGTTTGCCATCCTTACAGGACAGGGAGTCTGAAAGGGGGAAGATGGCCTCATCAGTGAGCTTTGGCTTCAGTGAAGGGGACCCTGTCTCCAAATTTACCAGGTAGATACCATCAACCTCAGTCCTCTATAGAGACATATGCATGCATATATGCATGCATGCACACATGAACACACAGAATGACCAAGTTTTAAAAGTTATGAATTAATGAATTAAAAGTTGTGAATTAATCACATTATCAGTAAATTTCCTATTTTATTGTGATTCTCAATTTGGCCTTCAAACTGGGAGACATTTAAGAGTCCTAAGCTTTACATCTCTAATAAAATCCCCTAAAACTTGTGTCCCATTTGGAGTGGATCACTTAAAACTGACCAGCTCTCCAGGTTTCCCTAACTGGCCTCAGACTGATGGATTTGATAGCTCTACAATGTATTTCTAATTCAAAACACAAACTGTGATCCCCTCTGCATGAAACGAACAAGTCCAAGTCTATAACAGGCAGACAGAGGATAGCATCTCTCATTCTAAAGAGAATAAGCCATCTCTTGTAGTTTCAATAAAGAAAGAAACAGCCCATATAACATTGGTAGACCCAGAGGTCAAAAAGCAAATTAAGTGAGCATGGGTCTGGAAAGTGTCTTTACCAATGCATTCTGCCCAGAAATGAACAGAGGATCGGGGAGACTGTGGCTGGCTCTCACCAGATGGGAGCAGGGGAAGAATAAAAACAGAAGATACAGAGATAAGACTGAGTAAGGGAAAGCAGCTTCCTTTCTTATTAGTCGAGGTTTTCTATAAAAACAGTTAATAGACATGAAATGTAAGAGGAGAAAAGGTATAAATTTACGTATAAATATGGTACACAGATATATACATACAGAGATCTATGTATAATAAGAGGGGCACGCACGCACACACACAGAGACACAAACAAGAAAGACAGAGACAGAGACAGAGAGACAGAGTATTAAATAAATTGGCATATATAATTGTAGAAGCTACCGAGCCTCAAATCTACTGGGCTGACTAGGAGATTAACAACCCAGGAAAAAGCTGATGCTATGATTCATTTGTGTTTGTTTTTGTTGTTGTTTTGTTTTGTTTATACTATTGTTTAATTTTACAATGTCTGAAAAGTATATTCCTTTCTTCATATATATATATACATACATACATATATATATATATTTGAGATGTTTCCAATCCATTGCTGTTAAGAAAAATATTAATTAGCAATACACACATACATTTATTCTAATTTTACTATTTTGAACTAAAATTTCATAACAAAGTACTATCTAATTCCAGTAATTTCTCTGTTAAATATATTCAGAGTAGAATTGCTACTATACTTGTGTGTGTTTTCAATTGACTATCAAAACAGTTACCCAGATGCTCACCAGAGCACAGTGAGTCAGAGGCTAGACACATAAACCATAAGGAAAGAGGTATTAGATAACCTTCTTCTTCTTCTCCTTCTTCTTCTTCTTCTCCTTCTTCTCCTTCTTCTTCTTCTTCTTCTTCTTCTTCTTCTTCTTCTTCTTCTTCTTCCTCTTCTTCCTCTTCCTCTTCCTCTTCTTTGTCTTTTCTTTTGTCTTTGTCTTTTCTTCTTCATTTTTCTTTTCTTCTTCTTCATATTTTCTTTGTCTTCTTTTCTTTTTTCTTTGTCTTTTCTTCTTCATTTTTTTCTTTGTCTTCTTTTCTTCCCCTTCTTCCTCTTCCCCTTCCTCTTCCTTCCCTTCCTCTTCCTCTTCTTCTGTAATTATGTGCATGTAAGTCTGATGAGCCCAGAGGTGTCAGATCACCTTGGATCTGGAATTACAGGAAACTGTGAGTTGCCTGACATGGGCCCTGAGATCTGAGCTCAGCCTTTCTACAAGAGCAGTCCATGCTCTTGACCATCCAGTCATCTCCCAGACCCCTTATTTACACTCTGTAATCACTGTGACAGACTCCTAGGCATAAACACCTTAAGAGAGGATGGATTCTCTTTGGATCATAGTTTCTATCCATAATGCTTATTCTGGACCTGTGGGAAGCAGAGTGGACATGGAAGCCGGAAGCAGAGGCTACTTACATGGTAGAAGCAGAAAGAAGGAATATAGGAAGGAATCACAGAAACACATGCCAACTGACACAACTCTTCCACCTGAGTGCCACACTCTATCTACTCTTTAGCACTTCCCAATAAATTTGTCATATCACGCATCCATCAATGGATTAAGGCAGAGCCTTTCAGTGTTCAATCACTTCTCCAGCATCCATCAACCAAACCACCAACCCATGGGCATGGGGAAAGCATTTTGTATTTCAACCCATAACATTTGGTAAATGCACTAATTTAAAATCTTCTGGTGACAAAGAGATGGCTCAGATGCCAAGACCTAGAGATACCAGCTGTTGCCAAGAATGAATTAGTGCCAAGGTTCAAAGGTCACCTTGGCACTTTATACCAGATTTTTAAATGCATGCACTATTTCAGCCTTAGGGCTGGCAGGACATGCTCATGCTTGTGGTTCAGACACCAGAGCTGATTGCTTCCCTGCCTTGGAAGCATGCACAGCACCTTCTGCTTCTAGGAAAGCTAGTCCTCAGGGAGGAAGCTTCCAGATCAAAACAACTTTGAGATTCCATATTACCTCAGCCAGAATAGATCAATAAAATAAGAGAAAACAAGTGATGTTGGAGGCTGGGAAAGGGGGGCCATCAGTGGGACAGCAAACTGGTCCAGCCACCCTGGAAATCACTATGGAGAATCTTCAAAAACTGAAAATAGGTCTACTGTATAACACGGATATTTTTCGCATATGTCCAAAGGCCTTAATCATCCTTCATAAATACTTGCTCAGTGAAGCTCATTGATTCTCTATTCATAATAGTTAAGAAATGGGAGCAACCTAAAAGTCTTCCAACTGACAAATGGATACTGAAAACCTGGAGTATACACACTATAGGGTAATATTCAGGTGTAAAGAAAACTGAAATCAGACTTTGTAGGTGTGATTTGTATGAGATTGACCCTCATACGGTCATGTTTGAATGTTTGGTCTATGATCAGTGGAACTATTTGGGAAAGATTAGGAGGTGTGTGGCCTTGCTGGAGGAAGTGTGCCTCTTCACACCCTGGAGTGGGCTTCGAGGTTTCAGAAGTCCATGCCAGAGCCAGCCTCACTGTCTCTGTGTGCAACTTGCAGAGCAGATGTGAGCTCCCAGTCATTGCTCCAGCTGCCTGCTACTATGCTTCCTAACATGATGGTCATAGAAAAAACAAGGCCCTTGTCAAGGTGTTTCATCACAGCAATAGTAACAGTAATAGAAAAGACCATATTGGTCGAGGTAACTCAGACCCAGAAAGAAAAACATTGCTTTCTTTCAGCTGAGGTTCCTAGCTGTATAACTTCACATGTGGATATATAACCTGGGGTAACTTTAGAAGTCTGGAAAGTAAAAAGAACCATTGGAGAGGTGAGGAGCAGTAGAAATGGGGATACCAGAATATGAGTTGATAGGAAGGGTAAAGTGGGGTTAATTGGAGGCATTAATTAGAGAGTGGGGGAAGACAAATATCAAGGTGGAAAGAGGGTAAAAACTGTAAGGACACCTTGAAGATGTCACTAGGAATGATCAGTATTTACTGACTTAAAGTCACACAAGAATCTATGAATACATCGACACAGAGAGTTTAATGAAAACTTACCACTGGGCTGACAATGCTTCCTCCTAGTGCCACAGACAATCTAACAAAACACACACACACACGCCCGCGCGCACACACATACACACACAGACACACACAGACACAACATAACCCCTTCTGAGTTGTTGGCAGGAATGGGAGAAAGCTGCAAGAGGATGGCTGCTGCAGGGCTCAGACTGTAGCCAGCAGCAGTGTGGGATGGAGATTGGGAGCTTAGTGAGTGAGATGCTTTACTGACTGAGATGAAAATACCCTGCAGATGCCATGTGGCCCACCAGAGCCAGCAATAGCGCAGGATAGTAGAGATTCTTTTATTAATATTTACCACAACAGAGGTTTCTCACAAAATTAGGAATAGTTCTATCCCAAGACCCAACTATACAACTCCTGAGCATATACACAAAAGATGCCCCACTATACCACAAGGAAGCTTGTTCATCTCTGTTCACAGCATCTTTATTCTTAATAGTCAGAAACCAGAGACAACCTAGATGCCCTTCCACTGATGAATAGATGAAGAAAATGTGGTATATCTGTACAATGGAATAATATTCAGCTACTAAAAACAAAGACATCATGAAATTTGCAGGCAAATGGATGGAACTTGAGAATGTTATCCCGAGTGAGGTAATGAAGACACCCAGAAAGACACATGTGGTATGTACTCATTTACAAGTATACACTAGCCATAAAGTGCAGAATAACCATGCTACCATTGTGACACCCAAAGGACCTGTGTAATAAGGAGGGCCCACAGGTGGGAATGTGAATATCAGAAGAGGAGATAAAATAGACATCAGAAGTGGATGGAGAGAAGGAACTGGGTGGGGAAGGAGGTGAGGAAGGGACAGGGATAGGGGTCAGATGTGGAGAAATGGGGGTCGGAGAGGGCTGAGAGAGAGCAGAAATTGATAGGAAGCATCTCTGGGACTAGTTGGACACCTGCTACAGGGAAGGCTCCCAGGAGTCTATGGGGATCACCCTAGCTGAGACTTCTAGCAGTGGGGGACATGGAGACCAAAGTGGCCACCTCCTGTAACCAGACAAAACTTCCAGTAGAGGGAGGGGGACAACAATCCACACAGCCCAAATTTGTCCCACCTGCAAGATGTGCAGGGATAGATGGAGCAAAGATTGAATGTCCAACCCCTGATACTATTAATGATACTCTGCTATGCTTGCCGACAAGAGGCTAGCCTATCTGTCTACTGAGAGGCTTCATCCCACAGAGGATGGAAAGAGATACACACACCCACAGCCAGACATCAGGTGTAGCTTGAGGAGTCTTGTGGAAGAGTTGGGGATAAGACAGAGCTGGAGGGGTCAAGGACACCACAAGAAGACCTACAGAGTCAACTAACCTGGGCCCGGGGGGTGGGGGGCTCACAGAGACTGAACAACTAAACAAAGACACACAGGAGCTGGACCTAGGCTCCCTACACATTTGTAGCAGATGTGTAGCTTGGTGTTCATGTGGGTTCCCTAACAGTTGGAGCAGACTTGTCTCTGACTCTGCTACCCACCTCTGCATCCCCTTCCCCTGGCTGGACTGCCTGATTGGGCTTCAGCAGGAGAGGATGTGCTTAGTCCTGGTGCAACTTGATGTCCCAGGGCAGGCTGGTACCAAGACCCAAGGGTCTTCCTCTCTCTGAGGAGAAGGGGAAGAGATAACAGGGGGAGGGATTTGTAAGTGTGGGACTTGTAAGTGTGGGACTGGGGACACAGATATATAAACCGAATAAATAAATAAGAAAAAAAGTATCTAAGTTTGGTTTTGTTTTACTATTCTGAACTAAAATTATAAACTTCTGGGTATGGTTTTATAAGATGGCTATTGAAGTTTGTTCTGTTATTAAGACGTATTTATTTAATAATGGTTTTGAAATAGACTGTGTTTGTGAGTGGTAGAAAATAGAATTTTAATAATCAAGAAATTGTTACTTTTATGCTATGTTAATCATCAAATTGAGCTAGGGAATAACAGAATTGGTGCAGATAAGAATATTAAATCTTTAACAGGAGACCAACCAGCTAGAGCTGTGTGAACATTTGATAATAATCACCCCTTCGAGTTAATTCATTGTGAAAGCTAACAGACTTATCAGCCGTCTTTTAGAATCCCTGTAACCATGAACCCACCATCACTCTATCCTCGGTATTATCTTTACTGCATATTTACACCACTGGAGAATAAACTGCTACCATCTAAGGAGGGTGAGAGCATGGATTTTATATTATAAACACCATAACCGCTATTTGTTAATTTCACCTGGTTCGCCTCATTTCTCTGACCTTGACTCAATGACACAGAGCAACAGACTCCAAGAGTTCCTAGACTGACTTCAGCTCCACCCTTAGTGTTCCTCTGGCCCCCGGGAGTTTTCTTTTGTGCAATCATTACTATGTTGCCATGGGATATGTACAAATTGACTTCCTCACAAAATGAGTTGTATAAGGTCAAGGACAATATCTTAATTCATTATGTAGCCATGAAACAGAAACATTGTTTAAAGATAAAACTGACTGTACCATCTTTTACCTAGTTAGAAAACTAATTCCAGAAGGGAGCCTTCAATGTCTTCCCTTCTCTCCACACTGACCTCACAAGGAGAGAAGATCAGAGTTGCAAGACCTCCTTCAATGTTTCCATGCAGCTGTGCAGTAGGAACCAGACCACACATCTGTTTAGCAGAATACCTAATTGTGTTGTACGTCTTCCCCACTCCGAGCCAACTCACAGAAGAACCACAGGGAGTGATTTGCTCTGTTCATGGCCTGACAGGCAGGGGACAGATTTTATCAGCCTGCCTGTGAGGTACATGTGTGTAGTGGTTTAAATATGCTTGTCCCAGGGAGTGGTGCCATTTGGAGGTGTGGCCTTTTGGATTATGTGTAGCCTTACTGGGGGAAGTCTGTTACTGTGGGGGTGACTCCTAACCATGTGGAGTCAGTCTTCTCCTAGGGACCTTCAGATGAAGATGTAGAACTTTCAGCTCCTCTTGCACCACACTTGCCTGTGTGCTGCCATGCTTCTGCCTTGATAATGCACTGAACCTTTGAACCTGTAAGCCAGCACCAATTAAACGTTCTTGTAAGAGTTGCCTTGGTCATGGCATCTGTTCACAGCAGTAAAACACTAACTAAGACAGTATCCAAGGAAACCAAAAACCTAGAAGTCTCCTAATGACTCTCCAAATACATATGGAAAAAGGTCCCACTTCATTTCAGGGGCTATTACTCAAGCTGAAGACAGAGACTATGGCTGTCCGTAGTTGGAAGCTTATTGTTGCTTTAACAACCAGTGTTCCAGCACTGGGCAGCTATTGTAATTCTCCCAGGCTTTCAGTGGTGGTGAGTGGTGACAGCACATAACAAAGAGCAGCAGCAGTCATCCCTTCTATGTTACAGCTCTGTTTACAGGACTCACAGGCTAGGACTATGAACCCCACAGTGACAAGGATGACCATTCTTATGCTAAGGTACCAGGATCCTTAGCTCATCACAGCAGCTACTGCTCTTGGCACAAAGCATCAGAGATTCATGGTCCTTATGGCTTTACTGTCTCTGTTCCCTGTCATTTATGCACTGGCTACTTTCAGCAACTCTTTGACAGCTCTCTGGTGGCTGCTGACATTTGCTGATAATGTTGTTATGGCTAACCAGTTCCCATGACACATACACCACACCCTGTCCCCACTTCTCTTTGTGTTACCAGTTCAGCCTGCTGGACTAATGAGAAAGGTCAGAAATATGTGCTAGAAGACCAGTTTGGAGAAAACTTTTATATGGAGAAAACTTACATCTCAGCATACAACAGGAGATTGTCTCCTGACAGAAGAATGATTCTACCCAAAGTGAGCCGAACACCTCACCTATCCACCAGAAGAGGATGTGGCAAGGGTGTCTGGAACAGTCACTCCAGTCTACCATGTAAACAAAGAAGTCACCAGACTTCTGCTGGCCTGCAGAAGAGACATCCCTATCTGGCCTGGGTGCAAGGTAAGCCAAACCATCTAGAGTTACAGAGGCTCATGATGGTTTGAAGCAGCTGTCGAGGCAGAGTGTCAACAGCCATCTAGGAGAGGCTAAGGCTAGCAGGTGACTTTCCTATAGGTGGTCCATTGTTTTTTTTTTTGTTTTTTTTTTTTTGTTTTTTTTTTTCTTTTTTTGCATGGTCTACAATGGGTGAGTTCTGAGAGGCAAAGCCCCAAATAACTTTATCTGAGGGTTGCTTCTTGCAGCTGGTATGCCATTGCCTGTCATTATTACATAGTCTAATGATTCCTGGGCATTAGCCCACCCAATTGGGCAGAATTTCTGCAGATCAGTGAAGATGATCATGTAATAGTAATGCTGTAGACAAATTGATGATTTCATAATTCCTGACAATGACTTTATAGAGTTCCTGATTTGATTCAAGTAATTTTAAGAACAACATTTTAAGAGATGGTTTTAGTGGCTTTGCCGGAAAGATATAATAAAGTTAAAATCAAGAATAGAATGTACCCCCTCCTCGTAGAATAGTCCGTAAAGCCTGCATAATAAGGAATACAATGAGCTTTCACAATTACACTAAGAAGTAAAATAGATTTGGGACAAATTTGTGATCAAGGTAAAACATTCATTCTAGGTCAGGTCCAAGGATGAAGCAACAGCTGTGCCCTGTGATAAAGCATGATATGTGAAACTGTTGCTTTGAACTTATAATGAGCTTATAGAAATGAAACATACTTTGAACTTAGCTATCAACATCCTTCTGTAACTCTCCTTTTGTATATTATTTTATCTATGAAGTAATTTTATTAAAAACTTTTGTCAAAGATAGTATTAATTGCCAGAGAGAAAAAATAAAGTCTGATTTGTGGGGCTCTGCCTGATCCACCAAATGTACATACATATATATATATGTATGTCTACACATACGTATGTGGGTATATGTTTATATAAGTATTTAAAAACACTCGTAGAGATGATGAGACAAGTATTCAGTCCCTACTCTTCTCTCATTAAACCTCTCTACATGAAACCATGTTGGTTTGGTGTGCTTTGTCTGGACATGGACCAAGATTTAAACCCCAACATTGGTCCTAACATTAGTGGCTCATACGGGGCCTCTGCCACCCGCTGCTCAAGTGGAGCTGTGGGGGTCATGGTGGGGAGGGATGGAGCTGCACGCTCCTGCCACTCAGCCCACCCTGGGCCAGGGGCAAGGTCCTGGTCGCACATCCGGCCACTTTTCCTGCTACCAGACTGCAGCTACAATTTCCACACACACAATGGCAGATTGGTAGGTCTATTCTGGTTGGCAAGGAAGACCCTGATTTCCAAGATAAATCCTGGCCAGCTTTTCTGAGATTATGGGAATTTCCTTAGCTAACAAATTCGATAGGACCTTGATCATTGGGCGGAGTTTCCCTCAAAAGCAGTTCCTCACTCCTTTCTCACTCTGGGCTCTTGCAGCCAACACAAAATTCCAGGCCTGGGTAGGAACGCTTTCTGGTGGGTCTGGGACCCATCATTTACAGCCTCCAGGAGTCTAAATAACGACTCAGACACCTGGCCTGGCAGAGTACTTCTGTTACCATTAATTCCTCCTGGAACACCAGTGTGAATTAATCGGTGACTTCCCCCAATGAGCTATTCGTGATCTTCGAATGTACTCCCAAATTCACTGTTAGGATGACATCAAAATTGATACACCTATGCAATAATGTCTGGACCCAGTATTCATTAGGTAATGGTTCAAAGTGGCCCCATAGTGGCCAGCTAAATTCCTCAATTTTATGTGACCTTCACAATTACTGCCAGCAGTCTGGTAAACGGAAAGAGAGTCTTTATGTCCAAGTATTCATATACCTTTGCTCTAACCCCTCTCTGTGTTCCTCTTGTAGCCTCGCCCAACTCCTCTTAACTATGAGACAGGCACCAGACGACAGTACAACTCTTGACCCAGATAACAAACTGCCTCCTCTTTGCCTGCTTCCACACTTCCAAAAACCCAAGCCAACACCTCAGTTTCTCCTTCTCACCAGGTTACCCCAGAGCCTCCTTGATCCACCTCTCCAGACCCCTCTCCTCCTGTGCCAGCTGCAGGATGCTCCAATCTCCCTGCACTGGCACCTACTTTCACCCCTCCTATCACCTGTTCCAAGACCATAGCCAAATCCCCAAACACCTCATTGCTAGAGATACCTGACCCAGCACCAGTCCCTCTGTTGAGAGAGGTAGCTGGTATAGATGGGCTGCTCAGGGTACATGTCCCTTTCTCACTGAATTAACATTTTCAAACAGAAAACAGCCTGGGTTCCTATACCTCTAACTCATCCACCTTTATTAAAGAGTTCCAGTACATTACCCAATCTTACAGCTTGACTTTTCATGATGTACATGTGATCCTTACTTCCAGTTACTTCCAGAGGAACACTGACGAGTTTGGGAGCAGGCGAGAATACATGCAGATGAACATATCCAACTAGATCTGAGGCAGTGCCTGACCAAGATCCCTGATGGAATTATAATTCTACAGGTGGTATCCTAGCCAGAGATAGATTTATAACCTGTCTCCTGGCCAGTCTTTACAGGACAGTCTTGAAATCAGTGGATTTTGAAAAACTATGAGAGGTCATGCAGGAAAAACAGGAAAACCCATCCCAATTTTTAGAATGCCTTACAAAGGCTTTATTGCAGTACACTAATCTAGACACTGAAAACTCAGAAGGGAAGCAACTTCTGATGACCTACTTCTTTTCCCAGAGCTACCCTGACCTAAATGACAACTTAAAAAGCTAGAAGGAGGGCCTCTAACTCCACAGGCAGAAGTTTTGGCACTGGCCTTTAAGCTGTACAATGGAAGTGATGAGAAAGCTCGCAGACTGAAATACCATATGCTGGCAAAGGCTATCTGACCAGCCTCAGCCACAGCCCGGAACTCCTGATCTTCTAAGGCTAAGAGATCACCAGGCTCCTGCTACAGATGTGGTCAACAAGGTCATTGGGGGAGGGCTTTCCCTAACTTCCAAAAGACAAGGGACTATGTTCCAGGTGTTATCAAGAGGGACACTGGGCTGTCAATTGCCCTCGTGTTGCCTAGGACAGGGGGGCATTATATCCAGATAACCCTCCGGTGGATCTCCTAGGCTTGGCTATGGAGACTGAAGGGTCCTGAGTTGTCTGGACCTGACCACTGCCATCATGAGCAGAGTCCTGGGTAACTATCATGGTATGTGGGCAGCCTTCTCCTTCCTTTTGAACACTGGGGCCACTTACTCAGTCCTAATGGAATTTTGGGGACCCAGTTCTCTCTCCCATTTCTTCATTGTTGGGGTAGGGAACAACCTTACCTTCCTCACCAAACCCTACTACTTAGATACATTTTTTAGGGGTGTACCTCTCACCCATTCCTTTTTGGTAGTGCCAGCATGCCCTGTCCCCTTACAGGAATGGGATCTTCTAGCTAAGTTGAGCCTCTATTTTGCTCCATCCATTTGCCCAAACTCAAGCTCGCCTACAGCTCTTCTCCTTCTTCTAGCCAGCCAACCTACTAACATGGACATGTGGCTTCCTTCACCAGCTTCTCAGGTAGACCCCCAGGTCTGGGAGGTCTAGAACCGCTCTGTTGCTAGACAAACAGTCTTTCCAAATAGGATCTGGAAACTGCTTTCTCTATCTGTCTTTTTGTCGTGGCAAAATGTCTTAAGACATCCAGGACACATTCTATAAGACAAATTCTTCCTTCTGCTCCACAAAAAGCTTATCTTAAACAATGTTCGTGTTATTAACTCATGTTGTTATCTCTTTTGTAAACTTATAAGCTTCAGGAAACTCACTCAGACCTACCTCTCATGGACCAAATAGACTCCACCCAGATAAGTACATCTACCTAAAGTTCCTACTTACTACTATTCCAAAGGGTGGGATTACTCTGGGTTTCAACTGTACACCTAAGAATTTTTTTTCTTTCCTCCCAAATGCAGTTAATCTTATTCTCTGCCTATACTATATATAGTCAATTTATTTTCAACTTGACAATATATTGTCAAGTCCAGGTGCTTACTATACCCAGGACACCTCCAGATTTTCTAATCTCCTCTTAAAGACACAGATGCTTCTATTGGACCTGTTCCTTCTGACCTATCCTCAGATGGTTCCACAGACCCTGAACAACAAGGAAACAGCCAACTCTAAAACTAGACAAATGTCCCATACCCATTTTTCTAGGTTCCTTAGAGACACATCGCCCCAAAGCAAGCAGGAAGTAGTCAGAGATAACGACCACCCTATTCCTGCTCCAGCATCACCTCTAATTTTCTTTTTTAATTAAACCAAAATGGGGGAATGTTGGTATTCTGTCTATGCTCCACCCCCACAGCTAACTGGCAATAGCCAGGTATGCTGCACCCCAGAGTTGCCTGGCAACATCCAGCTGTGCCTGACACTATAAAAGAGGCTGCTTGCCACCTCCTCATTCTCTGTGCTCTGCTCTTCTCTGTTCTTCCCTGTCCCTTCTCTCACTATCCCCTCCTTCCCCCCATGTGCTCATGGCCAGCCTTTCCTCTCTTCTACTCTTCTTCTCTCATTAAACCTCTCCATGTGGAACCATGTTGGTTTGGTGTGCTTTGTCTGGGCGCAGACCAAGATTTAAACCCCAACATTGGTCCTAACAATACTAACAAAATTTTAAATTGTGGTTGGAACATTAATATTTTGTGAGAACAGACTTTGTATTGGTCACTGCTGGGGTTTGGAGAGTCAAGAAGTAAGAGATGAGAAAGCTTAGTGTCTTGATCAATGTAGAAGAGAAGCAAGAAAACATAAGATGGTTTGCAAGGTTCAGCAAAATCAAGAGCTTGAGGCCAGAATGCTCCGGAGAATATAATCTCTTCTGATGCCGATTGCTCAGAGGCATGAATGGAAAGGCAGGTTGATTGATCTCTACAGTAAGGGACAGAACCACCTTGGCTGGAGTCTTGGGAGAATCTCAGAACAGAGTAGGAAAGAAAGACAGAGACCTGGATTAAAGCAGGTCTCTCGGTGTGGAAAGCTGTTCACAACTGGGCACAGAATTGTCTAACAGTAGTTCAGACTCAGCTGATGGAGTGGGGAGAGGATTTTGAAGGCAGTTTTGGAAAGTGAATGGTCCTCAAATAAACTCTGCTCAATACTTTAATGTTCTGGGAAAGGAGCCGTTGACCTTGATGTGGTCTGGTTGAATAGCCCACTGTCAGAATAAGTAAATCCCAGAAAGTTTACGGCACAAGCAACCTTCACGCTAAGAATGCTCTGAAACAAATGAGTCAGGCCAATGCAGGTTTGAGGAAGAAGTGCAAACTGACAGATAGTGCTACAGGCTTTGGTTTTGCATCACTGATAGAAGACACAAGATTCCTCAGAAGTTAAAGAAAAGGAATTTAATCTCCTGTGGCATCCCCATTACATCTGTTATCCTGAACATTCAACCATTCAGTTGGAGGTATGGCAGCATTTTCCTAAATGCCTCTGAAAAGAGGATGGGTAAAGTAAATGTGGTGAGAACTGGCACCCAGCACTACCTAATTGAGACCCAAGAGACCTGGTATGTCAGTGTCAGCATTGTAATAGCTTCTTATCTCAGAATAATACATTTTGATAAAGGTAAAGAAATGGATTTAATTTATTAAGACAAATGAATAAATGAAAAATAGTCAGAAAGAAAGGAGGAGGGGGAAAAGGCAGGAAAAGGGAAAGAAAAGCAACCCTCTATACTTCAAGTAGGAGTGCAGAAGAATACTTTTGACCCCAGGCCCTGGAATCTTACATTTCTAACCTGGATGCATCCGTCCTGGGAAGTGAGCAGTCATCGGTGAGGGTGCATTTCTGCCAAGTGCAGCAGGCAAAGCCCTGACCCTAGATCCTTGTGTATCTGGTGTGTGTCTTCTGCCCATTCCCTCTGGGTTTGGAAAGGCCCCCTGGCTTCCCGGCTGACTGGCAGCCGTTCTTTCTCCAGGCGTGCAATAAGTGTAGCTTTGGTTTTACCTTGGCTTGGCAGTATTTGTTTCTTAATGCTTGGTCATTTTCAATAAATTAAAAACCTGGAGAAATAACAGATAAGCAAACCCCAAGCCTGTTGCAAATGAGATTCAAAAACTTGATGTTATTTCTCCAAATTATATACAACTGAGCAATTTTATTACGTTTGTTTGTATGCTTTCTTTTTGTCTGAAACCAGGGCATATGTGGCCCAGGCTGACCTCGAACTTACTACATAGCCAAGGTTGCACCCTTGATATCCCTGCCTTTTACCTCTCCAGGGCTAGGGCTGTAGTTATGCACCATCTTGCCTATTTATACAATGCTGGGACTGAGCTCACAGCTTTCTGCATGCTACAAGCCCTCCGCCAACTGAGCTACATTCCCCATTCATATCAATTTTAAACAGCATTTAAAACACTATGATGTATATGGATTTGGAAAACCCTTGTACATTCTGTGGACAAAGGCATGACCTATTTGAAACCATTATTGCCCTCTGGGAAATCTAGGCTTTCTGGTCATAATTCTACAAATATTTGAACTCACAGAGCTCAAGTTTTACACTTTGCCTCCTAAGAGCTCCAGAAATATCCTTAGATGTGTTTTTGAAACTTCTTTAAACTCCTCTAGAAGGCATGAGCCTTGACTCACACTCACATGAACTCAGTCAGATGGGGTGATGTGATCTGAGCAGTTCATGGGTGCCAAAGGAAGCACGTGTCTGAGTCTGCTGCCTCCCAGACCTGTTTAGAAGGGAGAGAACATCCTATGAACCATTGGCTCCAGAGAGTGACACAGGAGAGACACAGCCCCAGAGAGTGACCACTGAAGAGACACAGGAGGCCCTGTGCACTGAAGGAGCATCTCACTGAAACTGAGCCAGTAGGAGGTCTGGATCTTTCTGCCCCGGAGTCTAGGACAGCTTTCTCATTTTTAGATGAAGTTGAAACGTGATGCTCCCCGGGCAGAAGGCTGTGTTGGTTCTGTTTTCCAATTCCAGCTAAACTTGGCAAGCCTGATAGTCTACACTGAAAATATTCTGCTGCTGCATTCAGCTCATTTATTTCTAATTAAATTTTTATTAAGATTATAAAACTCATGTGAAGATTAAGAGCAGATAGTTCAAATTACATATATGATGTGGTGACAGTAAATACTCGCCAACTCAGATAATTTGGGTAACTTCTGAGTGAATAGCAAAAAAAAAATGCCTGAAGATTTCTGTCCAGAAAAATAAATCCCAAAGAAAACTCACACAGTCTTTCTTTCTTCCTAAATGTCACTCAAAAGCAGGCAGTCTGGAAAAAAAAAAAGACATGCACACACTTCAAAACCAGAGCCAGTTATGAATGCAAGCATCTACCAATGTTTGCAAAAAACAATAGAAGCAACTGAAAAGGAGTTCTCTAAAATATTTTTTCTTATGAATGAAAAAGTAATTAATTTTACTCCAGATTTTTTTTTAAAATTAGCAGAAATGTTCTTCAAAAGAGTGAATATCTTTATTCACCAGAATCAATGTTAGCCACTTGCAAGGACAAACATGTGCATTGCTTCTCAAGACTGGGCACAGAATCTTGGTGTCGACTCTGAGACCTGTGTGCCCTGAGATCCCTGCCCTACTTGAGTGGCCATCACCATCAGTGGCAAGGATCTGGGTGCTTAGTCTCTAACTTTCTGGTGCCCCTAGAGTTTTTATGGGATCTCTGGGATTTCTTACTACATTTCTTTGCTGCCTAAAATTTTCTAGGTGGCCTTATTCTTTGAATATCTGCAGAGAAGAATGACCTGGACAAGCAAGTCATTCTTCAGTGACAGGGTTCTGAGACAGAAAACCTGGAGATAAGGAAAGGGAAGTGGAATAGAGAAAATGAAGTTTGGGATTGGGAGATCTTGCATGAGGTATGTCTTATGCCAAGCAACTTTATTGAGAAGTACAGCATCTCACATACAGTTCTCTGAAAGGAGAAGTGGGGCCAATGTCAGAAGAAAGGGCTTTCACACAATGAGAGGCTGAATCAAATAGTGTTACCCAACGGGAACATGGGATACCTCAAGGATGCCAGAGACTGAGCACACAGTGGCCTTGGGATGAAGAGTGATAGCCCCTTAGGGTAGGGAAAGTTAGGTTCTCAGAATCCAAAGACACACTCCCTGTAGGTCCTGGCCCCAGGCTGTTACAGGCTCTGACAAGCACATTCCCAGCTTTAGAGAAGGAACTATGCCTTCCTCTGTACATCAAGACCTTCGTCAATAGAGTCCTCCACAGAGAAACGCAAAGTATACTCTGTACACAGCAGCCTGAGCAAGACTGCTAATGTAAACATCTTGAGATGGTAACCCCTCCATCGGGGTCCTCCAGAACACTTCTCACTCTATTCCAAGCCTTGACAGGAGAGAGCCCTTGGTGCCCTACAGAGCTAGCCTGTGTGTCTCCCTCCTCTCTGCCTGACAGTCATGCCTCTTCAGCCTACTGGCCTCTTTTCCTCAAACAGGGACATGCCCCGTCCTTCCCATCTCTGGACCTTTGTGCAGAAGATCCTTCTGCCTCCCTACAACTTCACACTAACGCCTCTCTCTCTCTGTACACTGAGAGCTCAATGGGATATCACTGTCACATAGAGTGTTTGCTCGACCACCCCGTGTCCCCCCTTTCCCACGGGCTCACACATTTTTCCTTAGATCTGACATGTCCTGGAAATTATTCTATTTATGTCTCTGTTCATCTGCATGTGGCCTGTTCCCCCAAATGACACAGCAAACTGCTCGAGTGCAGGAAGTCTATTTCCAGCAGCTGCAGCAGCACCACAAATGGAACTGTCCGTGAATAGTCACTAAGGGATTCACTTCCAAATGTCTTTGATGCCTTTATCAAGTCTTGAAGAATGAATTCTTAATTAGGCAACTTGGAAAATATAAAAGACTGTAAGAAGAAAAGCAAAGGTTACCTCTGTCCCCATATCCTAGGATAAATACTATTAATATTATTATCTATTTCCTTCATACATTTTTCTACATAATGTAAAGCCTTTATGCATAATTGGGATTGTCTCCCAATGTATATCTTTCAACTAGAGTTACTAGAAACCCAAGAGCTCCAACCAAAAGAAGCTCTCGACCTAGGAAATAAAGAAAATGTTTGCAAAACCCTATGTCTTTTAAAAAGATCAGTATTTAAAACAGGGAGGAAATTCTTGTAACTCAAAGGCAACCAAGCCCCAATAGCTCAGTGAAACAGGCAATGTTTTGACTACTTTTCTTCAACAATGACATACAAACAGCCAACGCAAAGGTATTCAGTGCTGCTAGCTATCAGAAGAATCAAATAAAATTCAACCACCATGAGGCTTCTGCTATAATGTTGTGATGTTCGGCAATGGATGTCAACATGACACAACCTCCACTCACCCGGGAGTGAGGCATTACCTTGATTGGCTTAGCCTCTGGGCCTGCCTGTGAGAGCTTATTTTGAGTTGGGCTAATTGAACTGAGAAGGCCCACCTGGATTGTGAGTAGCATCATCTCGTGGGCCAGACGCTGGGTCACAGAAGTGTAGAGATCGGGCTGAGCAGGACAAGCCTGCACACATTCATGTCTCGCCGCTGCTGACTGTGGATAGAGCTGGTTGTTTCAAATTCCCCACAGTGGTGGAGTGTGGCCTAGACTGTGGGCCAAATAAGCCCTTTCTCTCCTAATTCTGTGGGTCTTTCCTGAATGTCCTATCACAGAAATAAAAATCAGACAAGGAGAAATGCCATTACCAAAACCAGAAAATAAGTGTTGGCAAGGGTGCAGAGAATGCGGAGCCCCTGTGAGGGTGCGTAGCCACTGGAAAACAGTTTAGCATTTTCTTAAAAATAACAGAAATGCCATACAATTTATAGATCTCACCGTTTGGGTACCGATCTAAAAGAATTGATTTGCACTTATTCAATTAAAAATGTAGGTAAGATTAGGATCATAATTTCTGAAGGCTCCAGGGAGGAGTCCTTGCTGGCATCTTCTTAGCTCCAGGTGTACGGGGATGGGGGAGTACACATATATGTATATGCGTGTACATGTACTTTTACATAAGCATACGTACATATGCATACATGCATATGCACATTATATATATGCCATGTGCGTGCATGGCCTAAGGGTGCACAGTGGCACTCATACCTTGGCAGTAACCAATAGCTCTCTAGTTAAACTTAAGACCCACTTAACAAAAGGGACATCATACCCGATTGGGAAAATGTAGCCAACTATTCAGGGCCAGTGAAGTTATAAATCTTGAAATAGAACTTACAACTCCCCTATACTAAGACAGCATAATCCCCAAGGACACAGATAAACAGTCTTCACCCCTTGGGAAGTTTCTCTTTGCGACAGACAGGGACTGTTATAGGAAACCACAACAAATCAAAATGTAAAGTCAAGAAACCTGGTCCCAACAAACATGTGCACAAACCAACTCCTGCACCTAAGGCTCGGGGATTTTGGAAGAGGGGCAGAAAGATTGTAGCAGTCAGAGGATTAGGCAGCTTATAGTGAGATTGTGTCTCCTGATAATGCCGGAGAAGCTTCAACCATAAAGACTCACGAACATAGCTGCCTACGGGAGCTGAGCAAGAACAGACCTGCCAACATGGGACACCACAGGCCTCAACCCAGCACAAAGAACTACAGGCAACTAAGGAGAGCGGAGAGGGGAGACATCTTTTTCCCCAGGGCAGAGCACAGTAAATGATTATCCACTGCCAAATGCTCAGCCCTAAAGACGTATATACAAATAGCCCTACATAGAGTGAGCAGGTTCGGTTTAGAAATGTATGTACACACACAAATATATATATAATGTATATGTGCATTTAATAGTATTAATACGGGGGAAAGGCCATGAATGTAACAGAGAGCAAGTATGGGAGGGCTTAGAGGGAGAAGAAAGAAGGGAGAGATGACATAGTTTGCATTATATCATAATTTCAAAACTATAATCTCAAAATAAAAGAGTTGATTTTAAAAGATATGTGAGTGATATTTATATAAGATGGATATTTGTTACCCAGCTTCAGGAAATCCAGCCACGTGCAGTGGTTGGTATGGAACTATATGTTACGGTGTTAACTAAAATAAGATAGTCACAGAAAAATAAACCAGGATTGCGCTTAGAAGTGGCATCAGAAGCAATCAAGCTGATAGAAATCAAGGAGATCGATCGGTGGGAGAGGGTTGGGAAACTGCAATGGGCACAGGCATTCAAGCACACAGGGTAAAAGTATTTAAAAGACTCTATTCAAGTCGGTGTTTACAGTTACCAACACTTCACCTCAACTCGGCTTCAGACTACAACCAGATGCTCACAGTGTTTAGAAGATGGAGAGAAGGCTAAGTAAGGGCTCTAGCTGCTGAAGCATGGCAACTGAGCTTGGTCCTCAGAGTCCATGTAAGGGAAAAGGAAAGAATAGACTCCATAACGCTGTCTTCTGACCTCTATTACACACACACACACACACACACACACACACACACACACACACACAATGCTGATGATGGTGATGATGATGATGGTGATAGACTATGTTAAAGGGAGATTTTTAAATCATACCTTTGTCCTTCAACTATTCAAGACACCAGAATGGAAGTGAAGGTGGGGTTAGGGCCCTATGGTCTGAAGACTCCAAGGAGAAGTCCTTACTGACACCTTCTTAGCTTCGAGAATTTGCTGACTGTCCTTGGTGCCCCTCATCCACCAGTCTTTACCTTTACCTCCATGACCTTTACTTCTGGGCCATCCTCTCTGCATGTTGGCATAGCCCTGAAGGCTCACCCCAGCCTTGGAGGGTAATTCCAAATAGTCACACTCTAGAGATCACAGTCGCACTTAAATCCATTTTAAGTTTTGTGCTGAGACCTAAAACGAATCTGGAGCCCAGCTCTGCAGCAGCCATGCCCACTCAGGGTGGCTGCTCTCATTCTCTGGGGGAGGCATATCTCTTCTCGATCCAAGATCAGGCAGGCCCTTTGCCATCCCATTGCCCTACTGTGGGGTCTCCCTTCAGCACTGACAATGATGTCTGGCTCTGCTCTGGGAAGTTGGGATCTAGGGATCACCCCATTACTCTACTGGCTTTATTATCAAAGGCATATCCACCAGGCAACCTAAATCCATTCCACCCTTCGTAAAAGGCTCAGTTGACCAAGAACAGCACATGGGCCTTCCTACAGGGCCTCCTGCTACAGGCATTCAACAACTAGATTATCAAATACTAGTGTTCCAAAAATGTATGATATGTTATTTATGCCCTTGAATATTTGAGATTCTACCTCCTTAGAAGAATAGGAAACTTGGCTGGAATATGCCAGGTTGACAGCTGTCAAGATGGTGTCCTCGGTGTGCTTGTATTGTCCCAATTAGCCTTCTCCTGGGAAACACAATGCAGACAATATCAAAATGCATTTTAAAACTCAGCAGTGGTAAACCATTTTTCTCAAAGGCATTGAAGAATTGGGGTTAGACTTGCATTTCAAAAAGCTAGATCTTACAGTAGCAAATACAGAGAATAAACAGTGGAGACAAGATGAGAGAAGCGTCTGGTCCCAGAGTCATTTCAAGATTAGAAGGAATTCTAGGAACAGAGGGATGATTAGAGACAGCTATCACTGGGACTTTGAAAGGGGTGGTTCTGATGCTAAGGTCCTGTTCCCCAATTGGTTCTTGATCTGTCAGTAAGGAAACTGGGGGCCAATTGCTGAGTGGAAGGTAAAGGCAGGACTTCTGGGTCCCAGGAGGAAAAGGCAGATACAAGGAAGGAGAGGAGGGCTTTCTGCCATGCTATGGAGGGAGAAGAAGCCAGCAACCATGTGAGGTCTCGGGAGGAGTTGTGACCTGTGGCCACTACTACAGGTGGCTGTCAGTGATGTTTGGAGGGGATAGACTAGTCACTGACATTTAGGGCAGGTGGGAGGAGCAGAGGTTAAAAGTATCTCAGATGTTTTTCCAGGTGGGAGATGGTAACGCCCAGCAATTGTGTCCTAAGACAAGTTGAAAAGGAACTGTATTTGTGAGTTTTGTCAGGCAATTTCAAGGGAAGCCAGTTGAGGGCTGATAGCTTGGCCAACCCTGGAACAAAGGCAGGTAGCGTGTAAAACTACTTACAAGAGAGCTTCTATCCAGTGTGCTGCTCTACCTTGGGCAGCTTGCCTGCATACAAAGGAAAGGAGTCAATGAACTGGTGTGGACAAGAACAGACCCCTCAAAAAGCAGCATGTCTGAAAAGGAGGGAAGACGGCAACACCAAGCCTTCACATAAACACATCAGCCAACCACTGTTCAAAATATCAAATCTCTGGCTGGCTTGACAGTAGGGTCCCACACATCCCAGTGGAACGAACACTTGACTAAGGAAGGTAAAACACTTCACTCGGCGATATCAAACATTTGCTGAGAGCGTTTCAGATCCTAGGTAAAGTCTTATGCAACAGAAATATCTGATGCACACATCAGCTCACGGAGTTAGGACAGCGTGTGCAAGCCCTGTGCAAGATCAAGCTATATAAGATACCATGGGAGCTGGGTATGATGCCCCATGCCTTTAATCCTATCACTTGGGAGGCAGAATCTGGTGGATCACTGGGAGTTCAAGGCCGCTTTGGTTTACATAGAGAGTTACAGATCAGCCAGAACTGCACAGTGAGATCCTGTCTAGAAACAAAACAACAGCGACAACAACTACCACCAGACAAAAAATTCCCAGCAAGAAAGAGGGAGGCGACCCTGAAGTCCCACCCCCACACCCTGCTCAGGAGCTATTGGCAACTGGCTGGCTGCTAGGGGATGAAGGTGGGGAGGGGGTCAGCACTCTTCAGGGTATCAGCCTTGAGAAGCTGCAGGTATTCCAGTAGATGGCTCTGCACACGTGCAAAAAAAAAAAAAAAAAAAAGGATTCTGTGGGTTTAAAAAATACACGAAATTGGGAAGGAAAGGTGAGGGAGAATTAGAAGGGGTAAATGGGGTAATTTGATCAAAACATATTATATGCATATATCAAATTCTCAAACAACAAAATTAGTCAAAACAAATCAGAGTCCTTACAAGAAAGTCAAGAATTATTTTTATGGTCATGGGTTATTTTTTTAATACCTTCATTTTGATCCTGCCATTTTTAGTATGGAAAAATACAGTCAAGATCCAAGGCTTTTAATTCTCTCTTCTCTCTCTCTCTCTCTCTCTCTCTCTCTTTCTCTCTCTCATACACACACACTCATACTCACACATATATTCACATACATACATATAACACTCAACACACACTCATATACATTCGCATACAAACACTCACACATTCATATACACGCATACACATACACACATACACACTCACATACATACATATAAACACATTCACACACACATACACACACACACACACTCACATACATAATGTCTTAGTCAGGGTTTCTATTCCTGCACAAAGCATTATGACCAAGAAGCAAGTTGGGGAGGAAAGGGTTTATTCAGCTTACACTTCCACATTGCTGTTCATCACCAAAAGATCAGACTGGAACTCAAGCAGGTCAGAAAGCAGGAGCTGATACAGAGGCCATGGAGGGATTTTACTTACTGGTTTGCTTCCCCTTGACTTGCTCAGCTTGCTTTCTTATAGAACCCAGGACTACAAGCCCAAGAATGGCACCACCCACAATGGGCTGGGTCCTCCCTCCCCACCTTGATCACTAATTAGGAAAATGCCTTACAGCTTGATCTCATGGAGACATTTCCTCAAGGGAAGATGCTTTCTCTGTGGTAACTCCAGCTTGTGTCAAGTTCACACACAAATCCAGCTAGTACGACTGACCCCTTGTAAATAAACACATCACTATTAAGCCTTAACCCTTACTTTCTTATTCATCCCCAAGATCTAAATAACTTTAAGAGTCCCACAATCCTTACAAATTCTTACATATTAAAATTTCCTTTAAAATACTAATCTCTTTTAAAATTCAAAGTCTCTTAACTGTGGGCTCCACTAAAATACTTTCTTCCTTCAAGAGGGAAAAATATCATACACAATCACAATCAAAAGTGAAATCAAACTCTAACTGCCCAATATCTGGGACCTACTCATGATCTTCTGGATTCTTCCAAGGGCTTGAGTCACTTCTCCAGCTCTGCCCTTTGTAGCACACACCTTGTCTTCTAGGCTCCAGATGTCTGTGCTCCATCACTGCTGCTGTTCTTGGTGCTCATCTCCTGGTACTGGCATCGCCAAAACACTGCTGTCTTCTGCTGCAACTAGGCTTCACCAATAGCCTCTCATAGGCTCTCTTCGTGGTGCCAAGACTCAACTCTTTTGCATGACCCCTTCAATCCTGCGCCATCAACTGCAACTGAGGCTGCACCTTCACCAATGGCCTTCCATAGCCTTTCGGTGCCCAGCCTCAGCTGCTCTTCATGACCCCTTCATACCTTCAAAATCAGTACCCCCTGGTGACTCTTACACTTTACCAAGTCCAGCTACAGCACAAGGTGCAACCTTGGCTATCTCTGGAACTGTGCTCTCAAAAAACACTTCCCAGAAGATTTCCCCTCAGCGATGCTGGTCTCTTCTTAATCACTGCTAATTTCTGAGCTCCAGCTGACCAGCATCAATCGTCCCAGTAATGCAAAGGTTTTGCCTTAGTAGTTCTGGTGTCTTGTTAATCACAGCTGATTCTTCAGCCCCAGCTAACCACCACCCAGAATCTTCACAATCAAAACAGCAACAGCCCTGATAAGAGTATTTAATCTTCCCTCTGAAGTTTCACAAGCCAGGCCTCAATCTTCTGCACTGTTCTCAACATTATCATCCAAACTCCTACAGAATCTCTCACAGAGCTCATAACATCCCAATGACTCTTCTAGCTCAAAGTTCCAAAGTCCTTCCACAGTCCTCCCCAAAACATGGTCAGGTTGTCACAGGAACTCCCCACTATGTTGGTACCAATTTGTCGTAGTCAGGGTTTCTATTCCTGCGCAAACCATGAATAAGAAGCAAGTTGAAGAAGAACAGATTTATTCAGCTTACACTTCCACATTGCTGTTCATCACCAAAGGAAGTCAGGAGTGGAACCCAAGCAGGTCAAGAAGCAGGAGCTGATGCAGAGGCCATGGAGGGATGTTATTACTGGTTTGCTTCCCCTGAGATGTTATTTTCAGCTTGCTTTCTCATAGAACCCAAGACTACCAGTCCAGGAATGATACCACCCACAATGGGCTGGGCCCTCCCCCCTTGATCACTAATTGAGAAAATGCCTTACCACTGGATCTCATGGAGGCATTTTCTTAAGGGAGGCTCCTTTCTCTGTGGTAAACTCTAGCTTGTATCAAGTTGGCACACAAAACCAGCTGGTGCAAATACACACACATGCATGCATACACACATATGCATGCATACACACACACACAGACACACACACACACACACACACAGACACACACACACACACACACACACTTTCAAGTCATTTTACTTTAGCAGTCTAAGAAGGGGATGCTAAATGAGTATCTGCAAACATCCTCGGGCACAACAAAGACTGCATGCTCCCTTTTCTCCATCATTGTATGCCCGTGGAAATGTTATCATTATATTCAATTTATAAACCTCTAGCCTTCCTTCACGTGCCACTGTGCTGTTTGTCATGGGGACATTGCTGATTAAAAGTTTACTGACTCCAGATCCTCTCTGTTATACATTACTGTTTTTAAAAGAGCAGGGCCAACTCATTAGTTAGAAACCAGCAAAGCAGGCAGGCACTTTCTTCAGCTGACAGGGAGAGGTGGAAGGCAGTGGGGAGTCACTGCTGGGAAGCATTGTCTTCCAAGGAGAGTCCCGAGCTGACAATTTCCGACATTTCCCGTGTTCTTTCGGAGAATAATTATGAGAATCAGGCCTTTCAACCCACCGTACAGCCTGGGATTGCTTTCTGTGTTGAGTGTTCAAACTCTGGAGACTGAACTGCTAGTGAAGTAAGCCAAGTGTCTGTGAATAATCACAGTCCAGACTCCAGCCCTACCCCTCCTCCCCACCTCTAACCAAGGCTGTACAATAAACCTTATGTGACCCACATTTCCACAGCCAGAAGGGAAAAACCCAAGGCGGGGGAAAAAAAAAAAGCAACAACAATCAAGGATATGACTAACACCTATAAAATACACTACCAGAAATAGGCTTTCTCTGGCTGGAGGGCCTAGCTGGATCCTCTCTCTTTTAAAGGCAGATGGGACACTCAAATTCCTCCGTTGCTTAGCGTTCTTTGGAGTCCATCCCTCAGACTTACTACCACAGTCCTGGCTCTGCCCAAGATTAGCTCCATGTTAGCTGCAGCTACTCCAGACTCTACTCCAAGACTTACCACTGCTGTGGCATGGTCGGCTTGCCATAACATCCTCTCCCCACTTCCCCTTCCCTCACTGAGTGAGGGAGACACCTTGGCATCCTGGATCCAGTGCCTTGCTTCAGACCCTAGGCTTGCTTTTTCTGACCATGTCCATGGGATCACCAAGCAGTGCCGAGGGCTGTTAACTGTTTATCCTGTTGCTGCAGGATATTGCCAGTTGGCTTCAATCTGAGGGACCTTCCTTTCTGGAAGTTACAGATCTGAGGGAGAAGAAGTATGGCTTCCTGAAGGCGCTGCTTAGGCATGACTTTGGACATGATATTCTGTGAGAACAGGGTGATTCCAAGATGCAGCCTATACCTCCAAGTGATGACCCTTGTAGGGCAGGAACAGAAAGGTCCAGAAAGCAAAGAGGGAAAGGCTGTCTTGCTCTCACCCTCAAAGGCTCGGTTCCCCTGTGCTTCCCCACCTTCCATGTCCAGACTCTCCATCTGGAACTTGTTTCCCAGAGAGAGGATGCTTTCTATCTCCAGATATGCTGCCACACAGCCTCCTTACGTCATTTTGCCAAGAGACCATCAGAAAAGAAAAGGGTCCAAGATGAGCTAATCTTGAACGTAAAGCAGGCTCTTGTACACTGAGGACAAGAAAGAATATGGCTGACCCCCAGATCACCCACTGGGCATCTCTCGCCACATTCAGGATACTTTGGACAGAAAATGGAGACTGGTAGCATGCCATGAGAAAGGTTTGGTTGCCAGGGCCTCACAGAACTCTTAGGGGTGAAGAACTAGATCATCTTGCCAGGTAAACCTCACGACCCATCAGAGGCATAAGCTAAGAGTAAAGCAAGCCTAGAGTGAGGAGCAGATGGAAAACGTAAGGATTGGAGGTTTTTCCAGAACGCTACTTTCGACATGGGTGCCAGTGGTTTGTTTGTCTAGATCACCAAGATTATTTCCTGGGTTCCCTGGGATGGACAAAGAAGGAAGGTCTGAGGAAGTCAGAGGAATGAGCTGCAGAGAAAGAGATGGGATGGGAATGGCTCCAAGGCTGGGGGTGACTGGATGGACTCTGTCTTGGTTACTCCTGGGCCATCCAGTTCTTCCCCTTTCACCTGATGGTCCTGTTTAGATATGTGCTCCCACGCTTTTCTGCAGGCTCTCCTCTCCTCACAAGGTCTTTGCAGACCAAACACTACCATCTCAAGGAGCTCACATTCACTTTCCTTGCCCTCATCCCCCTTCACTGGAAATGGAAAGTTGGAAATCAGCTCTTGACCTTGAGCAAATATATGCCCAGTTCCCCGCACTGGGTCCCTAATCTTGACCCTAGCCTTGACTTTGACTTTGAGAGAAAATAAAGTAGGGAATTTCTCAGTTCCTTCTTATTGTGCCTCAGGGATGAGGACAGAACAGCCTATCGCTCTCTTGGCCACTCTCTTAGTGGCCATCTTTCCTCTCCGTGAAGGACAGGATGACAGGGTAAGATGAACTGTCTGCTTAGGGACAAGATGAGCTGGTTGCTCAACAGAGATGCTCATGGCTTTTTGCTAAAATTACTCTCCTCACCTGTCTAACCTTCCAAATCATCCGTCCACCAGCCTAGTCTCCAGAGGGCATTGTGCTCCCTCCATCCTTTAACCACCGCATGCCTTCCATGCTCAAGGTTTTCCTTAAGCACAGTGTCCCCTCTAGACTCACATGGCAACTAGAAGTTTGTACATCAAGTGCTGAAATATATTTATTCTATGGTTCTTTCTGATTTCGGATTTCTTACCCCTCTTTTAGCGATCATCTCCTTCAAGGGAGAAGGTTGTGTTGTGAATGAACCTGGATACAGCAGAGCTCTGTCCAGTGGACCCCACCAGGTCTTAGCATCCATAGAGCACAACGGCAAGTGTGTCTGTTCATTCTGAGCAAACTGAGAGTCCAGAACTTTTTCCTCTTAATGCCTCCATCGAAAGGAAGCACAGCTCTGTACACAAAGGGGGAGTAAAGGGCAGCAAGCAACCTGATATCTTTGCATTTCAGAAAATGAAGAAGCACAAAAGGCAAAAGAACATAAGAGGGCCCTAGTTCACAAATCTACTCATTGAGCATCGAGTCAAGTATAAAATGAGGGGATTCTGAATCACTGGGTAGAAATAAAGATGTCGATCAGTACCAATCAATACCAATCAATAATAATAAATTGGGAGTTGGGGATTTAGCTCAGTAGCACGAGGGCCCTGGGTTCAGTAAGCTCCAATAAATAAATAAGTAAGTAAATACCTACCTACCTACCTACCTACATACATACATACATACATACATACATACATACATGGTCCATCTATCTTTCCTTGTTCTTAAGTTTACAAATATATTCTTGTATCTTTTCTCCTAAAAGCACTAGAGTTGAGAATGTGTTTTGAGCTACAGTCTACCTCAAATTCTTTTATAAGTAAGGATCAAGAAGACTTTCCCAATTTGTTTTTCTAGGTTTTATAGTTAGAGAAAAAAGTACCTTCTCCATTAAACTACTTTAGATCTTGTTGAACACCTCAATTGCATCATACTTGATTTATATATAATGAAATATACCATATATATCTAGCACCTTTTAATTCTTCCGTTGTTTTCCTGCTCTCTCCCTCTCTCTCTCTCTCTCTCTCTCTCTCTCTCTCTCTCTCTCTCTCTCTCTGTAAATACTGCATGTCTTAACTGATGGGGTTAAATGGAAGTTGTTTTAAAGTCATTGCCTTCATCCTTTCAGAGATACTTCACCAGGACTTTTCAGCTACCCAGCATCCTACACTTTGTCCCCTAAATCTGTGGTGAGTTGGGCTAACTTGCCTATAAGCATCAAGAGGGTATGATGTGTGTTCTGGAGGACAGCCTCCTGTGTGCATATCAGCCCTGCTTTCCTCTTATAAGATTGACCCACCCCAAGTCACCCTGAGCTTTTGCTAACCCCTGGTCTTTCTCCATCCTCTATGACAGGTGCCATCAAGAAAGTTTATTAGCACATACTGGGAGCCTTTCCATTTCCACCTGGTTTTCCCGCCATAAATTTCAGGTCTCTAGCCATGGCTCTCACGACTCCAATCTGGTGTCTCCAGTTGGAGTGATGGAGATCCATTCTCTGTGTCCCCAAGCTTTTCAGATCCCGACCCACCACTGGTTACAAGGACACCACCGCATTCCCAGCTGACGTCCTGCCTGTGACCACACTACACAAACAGGAGTGAAGGCCAAAGAGCAGGAAAACCCTACAAACTCCCTGAAGAACAATGGAAGACCTGAGTTAGGAAAGGAGATGAGGACTCCCAGCCAGACACACCCAACATTACAGAGACCATAAAAAGACTCATTAAAGGAAACTACTTCCTTCTGGTTAAGAAAATGCAATGGGTAGAACATACCATCCCAGCTCAACAATGGCCTAAGGGACCAAGATCACCCTAGAGAGGCAGGCTTACCTACCATAAGACATGTGAAAGAGATAGGAGGGATATTTTCCCCTCTAATGAGATGAATCTGTCCTTCCCAGATTCCCCACCCTGTTGCTAGCTCTTAAAGAGCAGCTCTGCATGCTGGCTGCTTTTCAAATTATTTCAGCAAGTTTCAGTTTCCTTCTCCTGCTCCCCCTCCCCCTTCACCATCCCCTCCCTCTCCCGTCCTCCCCTCTCCCTCTCTCTTCCCTCTCTCCTCCCCTCTCCCTTCCTCTCCCTCTCCCTTTCTCCCCCTCTCCCCTCCCCCTCTCTCCCTCTCTTCTCCCCTCCCCCTCTCTCCCCCTCTCCCTCTCCCTCCCTCCCTCCCCCACTCTAAGCATGCTTTTCCTAATATATTGGCCTTCGCTTTGTGTGGTTACTAGCCACAATATGGCTGACCTCCACATCAGCTTAACCCAAACCAGCCTTCTCCTTCTCTTCTCCAGTCCCTCCCTGTAGGGAGTTTCTGAGATTTATAGCATGCCTACTATGGGATTTTTTTTTTTTTTTTGCCTTTTAAACACTAAACATTAAATAAAATGTCCTGAGGCTTCCAGCAGAGTTCCTCCTTAATTTTATTTTTATTAATGAGACTGAGACTCCAAGAGGGGACTGATCTTCCTATAAGGTATAGTATTTCTGGCAGGACTCCTCAAAGCTTCTGGTAACGATGGTCCTGGGCAGAGAGATGCAAGCATTCCAAACAGAATCTTATGCTTCAGAAGAGAGCTACTGGATGACAACAACACCTGTTGGTATTGACGGTGTTTATCTCTCTATTGAGGTCCCTGTCCTCCCTGGGACCATTCATCACTCAGTTATTCTCAGGGGAACCCAAACTATAATTACCCCGCTATCTACACTTGGCTCGCTGGGCAGCCTGGCCATCCCAGTCCTGTCAAACCTCACTCCCCTGTCCCAGACTCTTTTCTCTCTCCTCCTATCAAAACAGCAAGTCTTATTTCTGAATGACCCCACAATTCATCCTTTTCAATTTGTACAGAAAGCAACCTCCACACATTTTCTAATGGAGAAGACGCAGATCTTCCAGAAAGCAAGCTTGTCTGTGACATTCTGCAGCTAACTCAATGGGAAGGGCACAGACGGAAACAAATCATTATAATCATCTCCGACACCATGGCAGCAATTTAGAAAGCTGTGAAGCACCTCGGTTATGAGACTTGGGTCAATGGCCCCATTTATCACAGAAAGATAAGATAAACCCTAAACAAACCCAGCTGCATGCCTCTCCCTG
>NC_141540.1:75340000-75425000 GCF_021556685.1 Rattus norvegicus
TACTAGAAAAGGGATAATAGACATAAAAAAGTCAATGCTGGCCTGGTACACTGACAGCCTGTGCTGCTCTTAACAAAGTTCTGTTCCCAGCACTCACACCAGCTGCCTCACAACTACTTAACTCCAGCTCCAGGAGAATCTTCTGGATTCTCAAAGGGTGTTATTTCTCATGTCAGCAACAAGTATTATATACTCCATCTTAACAAACTGAGGCAAAGACTAATAGGAACGAGGGGTGGAATAGGAATTGGAATGGAGGGTAAAAAGTGTAAAAAAGATAGATAAGCCACCTTACCACCTACTACATACTGACCACTGCGTAAGGACTGCTGATACTATTACTCAAAGAATAAACACTTCAGTGCCAGGTTAATGGATTCAAATGGTTAAGATGTGAAAGTTCCACAGAAACTTGAGCTTATTATGTGGCCCATAGACCATCAACAGTGCCCCAAAGTGCTTATGAGAAATGAACTTCAAGCCCCAGACTGGACCACTAAGTCTGAACTACATAAAAGAATGAAGGTGTGCAATCACCATAGAAAAGTCAAGAGGCTTATACTATACAAGTTTCTTTAGCTTACTTAAAATACTATGCTCAAGTTAAAATGGTTAATCAAGAATAAACTAATGTTCAAAAAATTGGACCCTGCTAATAGGTGACTTTATGAATTTAGCTGAAATTTTTTAAAACTAAAACACGCACAGCAATGGAGTGTTAACACTTCAAATCTTGAAAGACGATCAAAAATAGGGATGTTCCAGATACGTGGGAAAAGCCACCGTGCTTCCCTGAACCTGCGTGTTATCATTTGTATGCGACCTGTTACACACTGTGTATTTACACTTACAGAAGAATACACACACAAATCAGGGTCCAAACATCAGAAAACAACCATCATTATTCTTCCCAATGCTGGAATCTACAATAAGCCACATACATTCATATTCCCTCCATTACCTCAAAGCTGGACAGTTGTTGGCGAGGATAACCAATTTCGCTTTGCCTTGTCTGATCATCTTCAGAGTCTGTTTGTACCCCAGCACGTACTTTCCACTTTTCATAACAAGTTGGAGCCGAGAGTTGATTGACTCCAGAGACTTTTTCTACAATGCAAACATTTGAGACTTGAAAACCACTCGCAGCCATCTCAAAACCAAACCCAGTTCCAAATTTCTGGAATTGAACACTTTAATGATGCCTGCGAAGTCACGTAGGGCCTCTCGGATTCACTTTGAAACCCTGAAACGTCAGCGGCATGCAATCCACCCAGTGTGCTCAGATCTATCCGCCCCGGCCCAGACCCAGCTCTCCACGTGAAGCGGCTTCCGGGCTCGGTCGGCTTCACTTACCGTCTTCTTTGCAGCCACCATCCTCTTGCCTTAGGTGCGGGACAAGCCCCAACCTAGAATACACAGAGGGCAGAAGTGAGGATTATGATACAGAGCGTCAAACACCAACTAGCGGAGCTCCCCGAGCCGCCTAGTCCTCTACCCAGCAGAGCTCACTCACCAAGATCAGACGCCAAGATGGCCGGGGAGCGAGAAAGGAAGGAGCTCCCACAATGCAAAGCTCTTCTAGGCGAACAGAGGATTATGGGACAGGAAGCGGAAGCAGAAGCCGAGCCTGTCACTAGCGGAAGGGCACTTGCTGGAGTGAGCTGTGGCAGTTGGTTGCTATGGGGATCTGGCTGGGCTGCTACGTGGCCTGGGCTGCGGCCTACGGTTCTCGGTTTGTGTTCTGCTGCTGTGGGCTGAAACCGCGGAGAACGGGAACTCTATAGGAGCTGGCGACGACGGCCGAGGGCGCCGTGTGTGAGGCGGCAGGGTCTGGGCTGGTCTCCGCCGGATGTGGCCTCGGGATGTTGTTCCGGGAAGACCACGGGACGCGGCGTTACCTTTGGAGGCAATTTCTGTCCACCTGCCGCTGATCTTCTTGCTTGCCGCTCGTAGGAGACACCCCCCGCACCCCCCAACACACATACATACATACACTTCCTGTGGCGGTTTTATTCCGTGTACTTGGGAGCCGACTTTGCACAGGGACCGCAATTAAAAAAAATAATCTAAACTCGGTGAGGTGGCTGAGCGGGTAAATGCGCTTGCCACTAAGCAGATGGATTGCGTTCCAAACCCACGTGGTGTAAGGGGAGCGCCAGGCTCAGCAGGTTCTCTGACCTGCGCTTGGATGCACACATAAGTATACAGAAGTAAACTGTCACAATACGAATACTTTTAAAATCACTTTGCTACGAAACTTGGGCCGTTGTATAAATGTAGTATTCGTGGGGAAAAAAAAAAAGAGAGAGACTGAAAGCCTCTATTTATGCACTCTAGCACCAACAAAAACCCCGGGTTGTTGAGATTGTTCAGTCAGTATAGTGCTTGCCTTGCAAGCATGAGGACCTGAATTCTATGCCTAAACCTCCCCGCCACACCCCACCCCCAAAAAGTCTGGCATGGTTGTGCAGGATCGTAATTCCATTTCTGGAACAGATCCCTGAGGCTAACGCCACCCAACCTAGCCTAACCTGTCAGCTCCAGGTCCCAGTGAGAGATCCTGTGAAAAATAATGTGGACAACTATCGAGTAAGCACACCAGAAATTGACCTGTGACCCCTGCCCAGCTGCACAAACACCCGCGCCACCAAACATATATAAGCATAAAAAAGTAAAACCAGGTTAGTAAGTAAGCTGTATGGTGTGCTACTTTGCCCTGGAGGTTAGGAGAGGGAAGAACAACCCTGCCTCCCCTTAATAAAAATAATTTTAAAAACATCCGTGAGCCATGCGGGTCCTAGTAACCTATGCCTTTAATCCCACCTTGGGCAGGCAATCTCTGTGAGTTGATCTTTTAAAAAAAGTCAGAAATTAAAACGTTTATTTTACCTAGCTAATACATACACTATGATATGAAATAGTAACGTTATTCTCAAATTTTTACAGCTAATGTATTACAGAAGTATGAATAGAACCAGGCCTGTAAATTAAGTAGTTTTACAAATGAAAGTTTATTCAACTGTTGTGGCCCATTTTGTTGTGAATTTGACCAAATGGTAGTGTTCAATTACCATACTATTTGCTTTAACATTTAGGCATAAAGTACTTAAGATGGTACAAATCTGGGCTGGAGAGATGGCTCAGCGGTTAAGAGCACTGACTGCTCTTCCAGAGGTCCTGAGTTCAATTCCCAGCAACCACATGGTGGCTTCCAACCATCTGTAATGGAATCCGATGCCCTCTTCTGGTGTGTCTGAGGACAGCTACAGTGTACCCACATACATGAAGTAAATCTTTTAAAAGGGGGGGGGGGGGGCGGGGGACAGGCTGTATCCCTTGTTAGAGCACAAACAGTTCTAACAATTTCATCTGGTAGTTGTTGAACTGGCCTGGCTGTCCAGCAGCTAAAATGACCATATTAACAGTTACTTGATGTTCATAGTGAGGCATGCCTCAGTGCTTGTGGAACGCATCCTTCATATTCTTGCCAGCCCACCTGCACATTAAGCATGCTGATAAATATGTTGGTAAGGAGGAACGATGAACTCAAGGAAACAGTCTCTGACTTGGTGAATAACCATTGTGCACTTGAGCATCCTAAGGGGGCAAGAGAGAATGGCAGCTACCCAGACCCCTCCCATCTGACAGACTACAACTTCGAGTTGAAAGCCAGCCAGAGTAATGCTTCCCCTTGTCTAATTCTACTTTATTTTGCCATTTCCTATCCAAGGTAGCATAAATTTGTATACCCATTGATACAAAGAGCCAAGCAATACTTCCTGTGTTTATTGTGAGGAGTGATGCTATTGGAAAGTGAAGTGCTATCTATGTACTTGGTCTTTAGGTTAGCACTCAGGAAGCAGAGGCAGATGGATCTCTGAGTTCAAGGCCAGCCTAGTCTACAAAGGGAGTTCCAAGATAGACAGGGCTCCTACACATACAAGCCCTGTTTTAGAAAATCAAAAAAGTAAAATAAGAAAAACCACAGTAGCAGTTCTGACCAGATAGAATTAAGCCAGTAATCTAATAAGACTAAGGGAGGTCAGGTGATTGTTGAGGTCAGTCAGGCAGAGGCATGCATTGTGTTGTCTGCAGGCTTATGTAGAAACAACAGAAAGAAGCCCAACTAAGTAGAAAAGCAGTTTATTTTGCAGTTCAACAAAAGGACGAGACCCAGGTCTGGACAGATTAGGCATGGGAGAAACAGCAGCATGTTTCTGGTTCAAAGCAACCTGCAAAGCACAGGACAGGACCTCAATCTTATCCTGGGTGGTACCATAATTGGGTGCTTCATTTACAACTCTACCACACTCCAGGTTTGCCTACTTCTGGGTAGCTACATGGAGAGACCAGTAAGTCATGTAGAAATTAACTTACTATCATCCTTGTGACATAATAAAGTAAGTTCTTTGGAAAGGAATGTGTTAGGCAGGTAGGGTGTCTTGTTTTCATTTTCTCTTTTCGACATCTCCTTGCTTAGCATCACCCCCCCACCTCCCCGAATAGCTGGGAATGTTGGGATGGGGTGGGGTGGTGTATTTACATCTAGCAAAAGATGTCTAATATCTTAAGGACAGGACCACTGATAAGTGATCCTGGTGAAGATGTCAATAGGAATAACAAGTCTGATCTAGCATCCATTTCAGTAAAAAAGTGTCTGCTCACCTAGGAATGCAGAAATGGTTTGGTGGGTAAAGTGATTGCCTCAAAAGCATGAGGACCGGACTTCAGATCCCTAAAATCCACATAAATTGGTTTCCACAGTGTATATGATCCCAACGCTCCTTCAACAAGATGAGAGGTAAAGAGATAGGAGGGTCCCTGGATGCTTGTGAGTCAACAGTGTCAAACAAAAGTCTCTATCAAAGTTGAAAGTGCAGGTCAACACTAGAGATTGTGCCAGCCACTCCTGACTTGGGTTTAATCCCAGCACTCAGAACGCAGAGGCAGGCAGATAGATCTCTGTATTCCAGGACAGCCTGGTCTATAGAGTTCCAGGATAGCTAGGGTTACACCCAGAAACCTCATCTCAGAAACAAAACAAAACTAACCTCCACATATACACCATATACAAACATGCGCGTACACACACACACACACACACACACACACACACACACTGATGTCCTAAAAGGCTGCTAGATCTCATCCGAGTATTGTTTCAGAGACTTCACATTTGTGGTCACCTTTGCTGGGAAGTTACACACTCAGCCAGGTAAACTCTGGGAAATGGAAGGACAAGTTGTTGAGCCCAAGTCTGGCTTCTGTCCCTGTTCCTACATTTATTTTATTCCTGTGCTGATTATGAAGCGATGAGCTGATTCCTGAAAAACAATATTCATTAAGTACCTGGTTGTTATTGTTTGCCTAATCACCAAGAGCCCCCTCTGAAGATGATAGAAGTCACCAAGGCTTAGTCAACAAATTATCACTGAGGGAACTTCAGGCAAATCCTAAATAAAATTGATTGATTAGGAAAATGGAGAACTTAATTGGATCCTAGTTTAGCATGAAATGTACAGTTTAGGGAATTTAAAGTCACATATTTACTTTTAGTTGATATATAAATTATATCTTACTGTAAAAAATTTAAAAGCCTTCACTAGCTAAATTAAAAATGGCTTTTGGGGGCTGGTGAGATGGCTCAGAGGTTAAGAGCACTGGCTGCTCTTCCAGAGGTCCTGAGTTCAATTCCCAGCACCCACATGGTGGCTCACAACCATCTATAGGGAGATTTGATGCCCTCTTCAGCCAGGCGGAATGTGCAACAGAGCACTCATACATTAAATAATTTTTTTTTATTTTTTAAAAAAGGCTTTTATGTGGCTGGAGAGATGGCTCAGAGGTTAAGAGCACTAGCTGTTTTTCCAGAAGTCTGGAGTTCAATTCCTAGCAATCATGGTGGCTCACCACCATCTGTGATGCCCTCTTCTGGTGTGTCTGAAGACAGTGACCATGTGCATAAAAATAAAACAATAGCGAAAATCTGTTTTTAAAATTGACTTATTTTTAAAAGTTTGGGAATGGAGTCCTCTATGCCATGAACTGTGTCTCTGCACCCAAATTGATTTTATAAAGATGGACCTCCCAATGTGCCCGTTTCTATAAATAGGATTTTTAGAGTATATTTAATGTTAAAGGTATTCAGAATGATGAGTCCCCAAACCAAAATTTCTGTAGTCTTATAAAAGGGAGTATTAAGACATAGACATACGGAAGACGTGGAAAAGAGAGCCATCTATCAGTCAAGCAGAGGGCCTTCGAAGAAACCATTCTGTGGCTGTTTTCTAAACTCGAACTGGGAGCAAATAAATTTCTGTTGTTCAAGGAACTCCATCTATGGTGTTTTGCTATAGCACCCCCAGCAAACTAATACAGATGATAATGAAGTACACTGGATAGTTAAGTCTGTGAGTATCTGCTGGTGCAAATCACCAAGGAAAGGGCTTCCCTAAAGAAAAATGCCAGTTAACAAATGTAGAAGGTCACCATTCCATAACAGTAATAACTGATCCAAGTTAGAGATGATAAAAGTAGCTATAATAGTTTGATGGGAAACTATTATAGGACATTAGTTAGCCTAACAGTCTCACCCTTAAATTACAAAGCACACAGTAGTGACTCTGCAGGGGAGAAACCCAGTAAACACTACCTTAACTTCCTAGTATCAGGACGCCCTGGTTTGGGTGACTCCTTAGAATGAGTGAGAATCACTGCGGTCAAACTTCATCACGTGAAAACAATCGAACAAATCAAACAGAACCAAAGCAAAAAAACGAGAAGATAAATAGCCTGTTCTCACGTTAGAGCCATTGAAGACAAAGCAAGGGGCTGAAAAGTGGCTCAGCACTTCAGGGCACTTGCTGCTCTTTCAGGCGACCCGGGTTAGATTTCCAGCACCCACACAGAGGCTCACAACCATCTGTCACTCTAGTTCCAGAGACTCCAACGACCTCTTCCGGTCTCTGTGGGCACTATGTACACACGTGATACCAGACCACCCAAACACAAAATTTAATGATCTGGCCTAATAGTGCTCACCTTTAATCTCAGCACTCAAGAAGCAGAGGCAGGTGGACCTCTTTGAATTTGAGGCCAGATTGGTCTACATAATGAATTCCAGGACAGCCAGGACTATGTATGGATCCCATCTCAAATGTGAAAAAAGTACAAATAGCAATTTAAAAAAGTTAATTTAAAAGGCAAAGCATGATTAGGGGAACTACTCCAGATGGAAGCAAACCAAAAAGAAGCAGGACACCAGAGTGCTAGGTGTAGTTCTGGACGCACCAAGAGCTTGGAGCTGACTGTGGAGGGCAGGTCAGGCAGTTTGGTATTCGTTTTCAAACTTCCTTGTGGTAACTGTGTTTGAGTTATGTAAGAGGATAAGGCTGTCACCGCACATCTAGTCTACCAATCAATTGCCTCTGGCTGCAGCCGCCGCTCCCCTCCCTAGCTATTTAGGGACGATTGTTCGCACTATCCCTCCCAGTGCTTCGCCCTATCCCCCATCTCATCTCCCGAGCTTTTCCCCATTTCCCTTTCCGGCGCCCTCCGCCTCCTGTACAGCTGGTTCCTTGGTTTTAATTGTCCCTGCTCTCTCTTGCCTGCTGGTCCTCCAGCTGTCTGGCACTCTGCCCTCTCCACCTTTATCCACCTGCGCGTCTCTCGCTTGCCCCTCTAGGTGCGCACCCTGTAGCCCGAGCTCCGCTACGCGTGCGTCTTGAGCTCTTGAGAAAGCAAGATCGCATAGTTGCAGAAACTTCAGCCGCTAAGTTTGCGGTGAGCATCGCATCCTCGACCGGCGACCTACACCCGTGTGGGGCTAGGCCACCTGACTGCGCTTTGCGCGATGGGCTGCTCCAGCAGCGCCCTCAACAAGGCGGGCGACAGCAGCAGGTCCGGCAGCGGAGGTGAGCAAGGTACCCACACTGCACCAACGCTGGGGGATTCTGTGTGCTGGCTGCCCCCAGACCCAGAGGGTGCGGCCCTGGCCCTACCTCGCCAGCAGGGGGAGAACTCGCAGGAAGGGAGTGCAACTGGGAGGGTTGTGTTCCCTGATGGGACTGAGGTGGGTCCATCCCCGTGCGCCCACCGTCTGTGCGGGCTCACGACGCCAGGGCCAAGAACTGAGTGCTGCCTTGCCGGTGGAAGCGAGGGTTCTTGGTGCTAAATTACTAACTTAACTAGCTCCGACGTCCCTTCACCATATAGGTGAAAAATGTCCCATTGAAAGTCCCATTTTGCTCTCCCTTGAATGGCTCTGCATCGCCAGATGACAAAATGCAGATAACACCCATGTGCATTCCCTCCATAAAATAGGTTCCTTCTGAGGTTTTGAGAGATCATAAACACTTTCCCCTGGCCTCGATTTATATATTCTTGAAGCACGATGTGTGTGATGAAAGGTGGCCATCACTGATTAGTGTGAAATTCAGTCAGCACATTTTGATCATCTGAGTACAGTAAGTATACACAGATACTGTAGAGAAATATAAACACGTACAATCATTCTGACAGCGGTAAATACTGTCGAATGAATAGACGATGTAGATCAATGAACTAGAGAGTGACTGGGTTTTGCAGTCAGTAGATTCCTAGATTATATATTGCTATTATATATATAGTAGTTCCTAGATTATAAATTGCTAGCATTTTGGACATTGACGTCACGTTGAGTGCATTCCTTCAAGCAGCCTATAGTCTTCGTCAAGGCACGACGTTTTAGGTGGAATTCTACTTTTTTTTTTTTAAATACCTTTTCATAGGAGTTACTGCAGAAGCAGAGGTTTTTGGTTGTTTTGTTTTGAGGCAGAGAACACAAGAACATCTCGCAAGATATTTCAGAATCTAACCAATATGTCCTTCTGAGAAATGTACCGCTGTTATTTTTATGCTGTGAGCATCGAGATTTCTACAGAAGAAAGTGAGGAAGTAGACAAAAATCAAAGCCCTTTGTGTAAATGATTCAAACCCTTTGTCACTGACACTATAAAGGCAGCAGTGTCCACTGACCCAACCCCACCTCTACCAGGAGTTCAGAACCCTCATACCTCAAGGAGTTCCATTAAGGCCAGTGCAGTTAGAAACTGTTTTCATGTTTCATTTCTCATTGTATAAAATCAGATGGATTTTGCCCTAGTCCATGATAATCGATGAGAATTTATGAGAAACATAAGAAAAAGTGATGTTTTCAGGAGATGTTATCACCTCTCAATGGTGTCCTGGCTTAAAGAGCCCTTGGTTAAACTGAGTGTAGCTCAGTGTTAGAACAAGTAAGCAGTGGCCCGAGGTTCAGCACACATGCACATGTGCACATGCACACACACAACACGCATGCCAGGGAATGTAACGCAAGGAGCAGCAAATGTCCCTAATCGATAGAATGGAGGCTTTACTTCTCTCATTTAGAAGGCATTTGATCGCTATATTAACAATTCATATGAGTCAAACTCATTTTTATCCTTGATTTTTTGTAAGTTTGCATAAATGTTGTTCTGAAAGAAATGTTACTTGCCAACAAACTGGAGTATATAGGAAATTGATTAGTATGTACCATAAATTGCTTAAAACATACTGAATCAACCAACAGGTGTATGCCTCTGAGCTTCCATGGGACAATACCCTGGTAAGCCAATACCGTTGTATGCGCAGCATTTCAACCTTGTGATCTTAGAGGCCTGATAAATAATTCATTACTCTCCCCACAGTTTAAAATGTCTTTAAATTCTAGATAGAACCCAAGCCTGTGTATGTGTGCTTTTAGACAAAAGCAGCCCACGTTTATTAAGTGCATGTAATATTCATCCATTCACCGCATGTTCCGGTGCCCAACAACGTTTAGTATGTAATAGGCTCTTGCTGAAAGATAGAAGCTTCACTGGTGAACTGTTCTGGTCGGCAGAGGTGCAGGATCGTAAAGGGAATGACAGTCTAAAGTGGCAGGAGACTATGAAAGACTCCCAAACTGTCACTTCTGTCCATTCTTAAACTATTATGTCAGAAACTTTGCCAGATCGCAATTAAGTTCCATTGTGAGATACACTTGCTCACCCCTCTACCAAACGCCAGTGGTGGTGAAGCCTTTAATCTTGGCACTTGGAAGGCAGAGACAGGTGAATCTCTGTGAATTGAAGACCAGTTTGGTCTACAGAGTGAGTTCCGGGCCAGCCAGAGCTACACAAAGGAATCCTGTCTTGGGAAAACAAAAACACAAACATAAACAGATCCCCCAAATCTTAATATTTGGGGTGGCTTTTCATTTATGTATTTATGTAGTTATGCATTTATGTATTTATGCATTTATGTATGTATGTATGTATTTATTTATTTAATTTATAGACAAGGTCTCTCACTGTATAGCGCCCTGGTTGGCCTGGAACTCAGAGTGCTGACCCCCAGATCACCATGCCTAGCTTCAGATCTCCCAAATCTTGTAAATACATTACCTTTCACTTCCACTGTGACAGTGACCTTAGTTAAGGTCCCTATTGCTGTGATAAGCATCATGACAAAAAAGCAACTTGGGAAGGAAAGAGTTTATTTCAGATCACACTTAGCCACTGAGGGAAGTTAGGCAGGAACTTAGAGGCAGGAACTGAAACGGAAGCCACAGAGGATGCTGCTTACGGGCTTGCTCCTCATGGTTTGCTCAGCCTGTTTTCTTATTTATCATCTGCCCACAGTGAGCTGACTCCACCCACACCAGCAATCTTCCCACAGGCTAATCAGATAGGGGCATTTTCTCAGTTGAGGTTTCTTCATCCCAAACGACTCTGGCTTGCGCTAAGCTGTAAAACAAAACCTACCCAGGACAACTGCTAAGAACAAACTGTCAGGGCAGTGTTTTCCCTTACTGCAGCTAAACAGCAAAATTCAACAGACCGTTTTATCAGCGGGCTATTTGAGAGGGGTTAATGTTTTTATTTTTTTTTTTTTTGGTTTTTTTTTTTTTTTGGTTCTTTTTTTTTTTCGGAGCTGGGGACCGAACCCAGGGCCTTGCGCTTCCTAGGTAAGCGCTCTACCACTGAGCTAAATCCCCAGCCCCCGGTTAATGTTTTTAAAAAGAGGTATATTTATTTTGTTTTATATGTTTGGGGTTTCATCTGCATGTATGTTTGTGGACAATGTACATGCAGCACCCAAGGAGGTCAGAAGAGCGCATCTGATCCCTGAGAAGGGGAGTTACAGATAGTTATGAGCTGCCATGTTGGTACTGGGAACGGAACATGGGTCTTCTGTAAGAGTAGCCAGTGCTCTAAATTGCTGAACTATTCTCTAGCCTCCCTGGGAAGTGTTTTAAAGAAGACACTTTTGACAATACAGAAAGTGCCATCAAATTCTGACCAAGATTTCCTAAGTGCTCAACTTGCAAGCAGTCAGTCCACAGTACTGGGGACCCTTGAGCCTCCTACACAGTCTCCAGTAACAGAATGAGGTGAACTCATATTGGGTTTCACCTCTAATATTTTGGTTTTCATTGAGCACAGCAAATGATACATTGTATTCATGAGTACTACCTTGGAGAATGAATCCCCAGTCTCACAGAGACACAGGAGTAGACTGTTGGTTGTGAGTAGCAGGGGTAGACAGAGGGATGAGAAAATGTCAGTCAAAGAGTATGGAGCGGCAGTTATGCAAGACGATTAAGTCCAGAGATATAAACACCATAATGACAAGAGTTGATCTAGGTGATGTCATGCATAAAAAAGAAGATGCAGAATCAAGATACGTATTTTAAAACATCATGGTGCTGGTGAGATGGCTCAGTGGGTAAAGCAACTGCCAGACAGGGAGAGAGAGAGAGAGAGCTGAGCTGAGACGTTGTCCTCTGAGCACTCTACATGTGTGGTCGTACAGTGAAGCCTACATCATGAGCCAGGCATGGTGATGCACGCCTTTAATCTTAGCAGAGGTAGGCAGATCTCTGAGTTTGGGGTTAGCCTAGTCTACAGACAGGAGTTCCAGGACAACCAGGGCCACACAGAGAAACCCTGTCTTGAAAAACAGAGAGAAAGAAAGAAAGAAAGAAGGGAGGGAGGGAGGGAAGGAGGGAAGCAGGCAGGGAAGGAGGGAAAAGAAAACCTCATCATGTATACTTAAATGTAGATAATTATGGGGCTGGGGATTTAGCTCAGTGGTAGAGCGCTTACCTAGGAAGCACAAGGCCCTGGGTTCAGTCCCCAGCTCCGAAAAAAAGAACCAAAAAAAAAATATAGATAATTAAAACACTCTTTAAAGTTGCTGTTGGTAATTATATGTTGAACAGCTCACGTCATTTAACCCTGACAACAATGCTGTACCTAAGAATTATGCTTATTTCTACTTTACAGAGACATACAAATAATTTACCACAAGTCAGGGCTGCCAAGGCTTGAAGGGGGACTTCCTGCAGAGGATTTTGAGCCAGTTTGTGCTAACTATAATGAAGTGTTTTTTGTATCAGATCATTCTGGACCCCCATTAGGTATGTGGTCACTCTGGAAACAACCAAAGAAATGCGCTAAAAAGTACTTATTCTCCTACCTAGGTGTTATGCAAATATTAGCTAACATATATCATATATTATTTATAAATACATAATGTATTACATAAAGATATGATATATCACACTGTTGTATAAATGTCACATAATTTATATTGTATACTAGCATATTATACCATTCATTACTATTCTATATTCATAATACATTAGTATTATATTTCTTTGGTTGTTTCCATAGAAAGTGACTACATACTTAATGAGGATTTAGAGTAATTTGAGGCATACAATATAAATATATTATAAGCAAAACACCTATTATAATGCCTAAGACTCAGGGAAGTAGAAATATTTGGTGGACATTTTTAATTTTAAAGCCTTTTAAAAACTACATGTGCAGGTCAGTGTTGGTGCCTGTGGCACTGAGTCAGGTGGTTGTGAACCACTGATGTGGGTACTGGAAATAGAACTCCCGACTTGGGCTCTTTAGCTCTGAGCTGTCTCTAGCTGAATCTAAAGATCACTGGACCAGTGAGCTTCAGAAATCTGTGTCTGGCCTTTCAGTTCTGAGATTATAGGTGTCATCTCTGGGTGGTTCTGGGAATCTGAACTCAGGTCCTGTGCCTTCCTGGTACTTTACAAACTGACCTATTTTCCTGGACCCAGAAGACCCTATTTTCTAGGCTCAAATGTCAATCAAGGTGATACTGATTAGATAGCTAATGGGAGGCCTGGGAACAATGTGTTCCAGTAATGGTGGGTGGCTATTTGCTGGGACTCAGTTCTCTGCCTCCCCGTAGGTCTGTCCATCAACCCTGAAGTCAGTGCACAAGTATGCACCTTGGGGACAGAGGAGAATGGCCCCTGGCTGCTCCACGCTTAGAACAGGTCCAGATTTGCTGCAGTACCATTTGCATTTTTATTTAGAAAACTGTGAGGAGAGAGGCTTTTGTTTTGGGGAAGAAAGGCACAGGTTAGAATTTGTTGGAGTAAATTCTAAGCATTACAGCATTTCTGGTCTAATGGAATCTGAGCATGAGGCTTGTATCTACTTCATAGGCTTTAATGTCTCCACTGGCCTCTTCCCCATTCCGCCAGCTCCTTGCAATCACTTGAGTAATGACTGCTTCACCATTAGTTCCTGATATAAATGCCCTTTCTGCCAGGACTCTCCACCTCTATGGTTTACAGTTTAAGCACCAATGTGAACAAAACAAATACAGGGTAATTATTGATGAATCCATTGCTAGGTTAATGTGTACATTTCTACTGACAGCTATCATCATCTGTTTGTTCTAACTGAAACTTTCACTAGCTGCTTGGAGTCTGCTGCTTAGGCAATCGGGGAGGTTTGAATTTCACAGGGTGAGAGAGTGGCCTTTGTTCATTCAACACAGCGGCATGTCAGTCCTCATCAGATTGTTGTAGCATTGTGATTGAAGGGCATCACTAAGATTAACATTAACTCATAGTTCTTTTTCTTCCGTATAGATTCTCTAAGGATGGGATTTTTTTTTTCACGTGCTACAAGTGTCTGGATTGAGTTTTGGATGCTCAAAATGCCTTTGGCATGGACCTAGGTATCACACACCTCTACGTTAGGGAAAATGTAGGGAATGCAGATGCAGGGCTCAAAATGTGAAGCTTTTGAGAAAGGTGTGCCACTTCCCTTGTCCCCCTTATTCAGTGTTTTGTTGGGAATACGTTTTGTTTTGTTTTAAACTCTCCCTCTGTAGCTCAGGCTAGCCTTGAATTCACCATGTAGTCCATGCTGCCTTCATGACCTGAGGCCTTCTGGCTCTCTAAGAGCTGAGATTACAGGTGTGCCACCCCGACAAAGGTGGGGTTTTGCATTTTTGTTTGTTTGTTTTTCAATTGCTTGTTTTTGTCCCTTGAGTTTTGTTTTTATTTTCCATTTTTGGTATCTTTTCCTTTTATTGAAAATAGATTTTTTTTCTCACGTAACATATCCTGATTATGTTTTCCCCTCCGTCTCCTCCTCCTGGTTCCTCCCTACCTCCCTCCCATCTGGATCCACCCCTTTCTGCCTCTCATTAGAAAACAAATACGCTTCTAAGGGATAATAATAAAATAAGATAAAACAAAACTTCACAAATCAGAATAGGACAAAACAAAAAGAAGGAAAAAAAAAAACCAAAAAAGACACAAGAAACATGCAGAGAGTCCTAAAAACATCGGAAGCCATGATGTCTGTGCAAAGAATCTGCAGGGTAAAAAGACAGAAGAAAATAATAAATAAAATAAAAACAAACAAGATAACTTTTTTTTTTAAAGAAAGGGAAAACTTCTGATAAGACACTGTAGGACAAGGAACCTCCAAAATACCCTTGAGTTGGTTTTCTGTTGGATCTCCTGCTGGGCATGCAGCCACCCTTAGGAGTAGTCTGTTTCTGTGTTAAGTCTCCCTTGGAGAAAGCTGGATTCTCATTTGCAAGTGGTGATCGGTTGGAGATAGCTTCTAGGCACGGGATGGGGTGTGTGCCCACTTCTCTCACTCTAAGACCCCATCTCATGTAGACCCCATCTCATGTAGAGCCACGCAGGCTCTGGTTTTGAGGCAGAATCACACTATGTAGGCCAGGTTGGTGATCCCCCTGACTCAGCATCATGGATTCTGGGCTTGTAAATGTACACCACCACCCTCAGCTGAGAGGTTTTTTTTTTTTTTTTTTTTTTTTTTTTTTTTTAATGCATTGCAGATATTCCTTTCTTGGCTTTGTTTTTAAAACACAGTGTATCTACCCACTGGTTTTCTAGTCTAACAAGATAGAAACGCTGTTATCCCTTCTATGCCTGCAAAATAATCTGTTGTGTGATTTATTTGGCTAGTCCCCTGCTGGGGGGCATTTGATCTCTCTCCAGTCTTCCCTTTTGTGAACAAGGTTGTGGTGAATTCCTTTGTGCACACATCATTTGAATGTGTGTAAACATATCTGCAGACAGTTCTCGGAAGTGGCATTACTAGGTCGAAGGTGATACACATTTATAATTTTGATAGAAAGTGGCCTAAATGCCTCTACGACAGTAGCATAAGATCATAACCTCCATACCGAGTCTTTCTCACAACAGAAAGCTTTCAGGCACTTATATAGCCACATCAATGCATGAGAAGACAGGATGCAGGAAAGAGGCTAACCCCTTGATTCCTACTTCGTTTTGTGCTTTTAGTGCCCAGAGAGGTCTTAGAACAAACATGAGTACCAAATACCCCTGGAGAACTAAAGCTCCGTGAGGAGGAGCAACCTGCCAGATTACTGGATGTGTTAAGCTATAGCCTAAGCCCATGTGTTACCCCAAAGCTTCCACTTAGCTGGCAGTCTAGCCCAGCATAAATGTGTTTTGCCATATCACAACCTTACATATAGGAAAAGTGGAATCAGTAACTACTGAGAATGAATGGAAAGTATGTGGATTGACTGGAGTCTGTGAGGATAAGAGGACTACTCAGAAAAGCAGAGAAAGAATGAGGACTCTAGAGACAGCCCTGTGTGAGCCTGGGTCTGTGGTGAGCCTCTCAGGTCTGTAGGAAACAGTAAAACAAAGCTTCATTGTGTGGCATGAGCTTCTGCAAGGCTGGCTCATCCAAGCTCATAGGCAGTTCTGTTTCTGTGTTAAAGTTTTACAATGTCAAGTCAGAAAAGATATCACAGCGCCTGGGAGGCTTACTCAAAGCCTTTCCAATATTTGTTAAAAAGCATAAAACTCTAGTATGCATGAGATCTGATGTGTTTGTGTCTTGGTAGTATTGTTTATTTTTTCATTAATTTATTTATTCACTTTACACCCCAGAATCTGCCCCTCTCCTCCTAGTCTCCCCCCAACAGCTCCTTCCCCCTTATCCCCCTTCCTTCCGCTCTGAGAATGGGGAGCCCCACACACACCCTGCCCTGGCACATCAAGGTCCTGCAGGACCAGGCACATCCTCTCCTGCTGAGGCCAGACAAGGCAGCCCAGTTAGGGGAACAGAATCCAGAGACAGGAACAGATTCAGGCACAGCTCATTTCCAGTTGTTGAGGGACCTGCACAAAGACCAAGCTATATATCTGCCACATAACGTGTGTGTGTAGGGGGGTGTGCCTAGGTCCAGCCCATGCTAGCTCTTTGGTTGGTAGTTCAGTCTCTGGGAGCCCCCAAGAGTCCAGGTTAGTTGACTCTGTTGGTCTTCCTGTGGAGTTCCTATCTTCTTTGGGTCCCTCAATCCTTTCCCCAACTCTCCCACAAGACTCACCAGGCTCCATTTAATGTTCAGCTGTGGGTCTCTGCATCTGCTTCCGTCAGCTGCTGGGGGGAGCCTCTCAGAGCTGAGCTATGCTAGGCATAATTGGTTTTTTTAGGTGAAATACTAGAATTCAGTATTGACCAATGAGTGTAAATGTCTCCCAAGTGCCACATGACCTTAGAGGCTTTGGAAATTACTTTCTTTGACCCTCCCCTTGGGAATTTTCCTTAAAGTTCTAGAGTGTACATGGAGAGAGTATTGCATTCTTACGTATAAGTCCAAGGCTATCCAACTTTGCCTCTAAGAATGAAGATAGTTTTTTTAAAAAATGCCCCTAGGAATTCCAGCAGAAGAGGGGGAGGAAGGATTGTAGGAGCCAGAGGGGTCAAGGGACAGCACAAGAAAACCCACGGAATCAACTAACCTGGGTCACAGGGGCTCACAGAGTCTGAACTGACAATCAGGGAGCCTGCATGGGACTGACCTAGGCCTTCTTCATGTATGTTACATTTGTGAAGCTTGGACTTCTTGTGGGACTCCTAGCAGTGGTGCAGGTTGTGTCTCTGACTCTTTTCCCCGCTTTTGGGACTCTTTTCCTTATACTGGGTTCTCCCATCCAGCTTTAATATGAGGGGGGTACCTAGTCTTACTGCAGGTTGATGTCCATGAGAGGCCTGCCCTTTACTGATGAGAAGCAGAGAGAGAATGAATGGAGTGGGGGCTTGGAGGTAGAGGGGAAGTAGGGGAGGGACTGGGAGGAGAGGAGGGAGAAGAAACTCTTTAGCCACAATGTAAAAAACAAAAATAATAATGAAAAAACATTTTAAAATGCCCCTAAGAATTAAGCTTTGCAAAGGTTGGTGAAATTTGCCAGTGTGATTTACCATATGCCTTCTATGTTGTGTGTCTGTCTCTCAGTCTGTGGGAATGAATGACTTACAATGTGCTGGTGATTCTTCAGCCCTCAGGAAACAGCCAGCCAGGGTGGCAACAGCCCAAGTCCTTAGGGATCAGCTCCCTTCCTTTGTCACAGTCTGTGTGCCAGGACATGAAAGGCGGCAGCAGTGGTGTGTACGGGCCAGCCCTGGCACCTCCATTTCTACCACTCTACTCTCTGCAGTCAGATGCCCTAAAACAAATAAAGACCCGTGCTGCCGTGTCCCCCTTAAGACATTCTCTTTGCTCAGTCTTCTCTATAGTCATAATAATGATAACGGATTTTTAAATTTTTTGTCTATAAGCTGGATTTCTCATCTTTTTACAATTTTCCATTACTCTGATAAAAAATACATAGTTTCTTTTGGCTATTTCCTTTTCCTGAAGCTTTAGTTATCTGTGTGCTGTTTGTGTATATGTTTCAACATACTGAGAAGATGGCACGCGTCAATGATTGAGAATATAGGAGTCTGGAGACAGCTCAGGGGTTGAGAGCATGTACTGCTCTTGCAGAGGATCTGATTCAGTCCCCAGAACCTCTATGAGGAGGCTCACCCTGTAACTCCAGGCCCAGAACCTCTGTGGGGAGGCTCACCCTGTAACTCCAGGCCCAGAACCTCTGTGGGGAGGCTCATCCTGTAACTCCAGGACCAGAACCTCTGTGGGGAGGCTCACCCTGTAACTCCAGGCCCAGAACCTCTGTGGGGAGGCTCACCCTGTAACTCCAGGCCCAGAACCTCTGTGGGGAGGCTCACCCTGTAACTCCAGGACCAGAACCTCTGTGGGGAGGCTCACCCTTGTAACTCCAGGCCCAGAACCTCTGTGGGGAGGCTCACCTGTAACTCCAGGAGAGCATCTGTGGGGAGGCTCACCCTGTAACTCCAGGACCAGAACCTCTATGAGGAGGCTCACCCTGTAACTCCAGGACCAGAACCTCTGTGGGGAGGCTCACCCTGTAACTCCAGGACCAGAACCTCTGTGGGGAGGCTCACCCTTGTAACTCCAGGACCAGAACCTCTGTGGGGAGGCTCATCCTGTAACTCCAGGCCCAGAACCTCTATGAGGAGGCTCACCCTGTAACTCCAGGCCCAGAACCTCTGTGGAGAGGCTCACTCTGTAACTCCAGGACCAGAGCATCTGTGGGGAGGCTCACCCCTGTAACTCCAGGCCCAGAACCTCTGTGGAGAGGCTCACCCTGTAACTCCAGGACCAGAGCATCTGTGGGGAGGCTCACCCCTGTAACTCCAGGCCCAGAACCTCTGATACCCTTTCTTAGTCCTGAGCACTGCACTCATGAGCACAGCCTCCCTCTCCATGGCTCACCAACTGCTCTTCCAGATGACCCAAGTTCAGTTCCCAGCATCCATCTGGTGGCTCACAGTTGTAATCCAGTTCCAGGAATCCTGTGGCTTTCTCTAGCCTCTAAAGGCATGGCAGTTGTGTGCACATAACGCCCCTACCCCAACACACACATAATAAAAATAATTCTTTGGGGAAAAAAAGAATCTATATAAGAAAAGTAGGTGAACTGGGTATAGTGGTGCACACATTTAATCCCAGCTGTCTGGAGGCAGAGGCAGATGGGTCTCTGTGTTCAAGGCCAGCCTGGTCTACATAATGAGTTTCAGGCTAGCCAGGACTAGATAGAGAGACCCTGTCTCAAAACAAAACAAAACAAAACAAAACAAAACACAAATCAAACCAAGAATGTAGTTTCTTCAGGGGTGGCAGCAGGTAAACAGTCATATTCCCAACACTAGGAAGATGTAGGCAGAAGAATAATAGTCCCTTCTTTCAATCATGGGAAGAAAGAAATGAAAGGATGCAGGTCTATTGGAGGGACTGTCTGGGCTCAAATCCTGGTTCAGGGCCACTTATTAACTGTGTTACTTTGAACCAGTCACTCCTGTTTCTTTGTCTCATGGCTAACAGTGATGTCTGTTTCCTGAAGTTGTTCTGAGGAATCAACCAGTTAACATGTATAGTGCATCTAGATAGAGATTAAATGCTGCCCAAGACAGGGATGGCAAACTGGGCTGCCAGCAAAAGGCAGCCCACTACTTGATTTGTAAGTCGAGTTCCAGTGGAACACAGACCTAAACATTTATTATGCATTGTCTATGGCTGCTTTCTCAGTACAGCGAGATGAGAAATCTTGTACTAAAATGTCTAACTGGTGGTTAGAAAACATTGGTTCTTCCTATTAATCAATTAATGTACTTAACCACTTTACATCCCAGTCACTGCCCCCTGCCCCCGTACATAATTCCCCTGAAGACACTGGTTTTTAGATTTCATCTCTATAAGTCTTCTTAGTTACTACGTTGTTCAATTACACGGCATATTAGGACCCTGTTGATATCTACTGGTAGCTAGAGAGCAAAGCATCACGCTTTGGGGTGGAACCAGAGTCCTGGTAGTAGGACAACGCATTCACACACTGCTGTAGGAGGGCGGGGAAGGGGTACAGCCATGCAGAGTGGTTCCCTGGTGCTGCTGTGATAGGGAGTACCCTTCCCAGAATAGGACTGGGAGGAAAGCCAGGGGAGAATGAGTATGGTGGACCACTCTGTGGGACAGGCTCATACTGTACCACTGTTTCTCAAATTTGCCTAATAGTAGATTTCCGCGACTATGCTTATGAGACAGATAGAAGACACCATGACCTGAGAGGGAGGGCCTCTCAGTAGAAGAACTAAAGTAAAAGTTCTCAGAACCTAAAGCCTCCACAATGGCAACACAGAACACACCAAGAGCATTTCCTTGGGATACTGTAGAAATCTATAATGATTGGCCTTTGGGATTCTGTGTGGCTTGGCCCAGGGGATATTGACCTCAAGTGTTCCTCCTTGCTGGGTAGAAAGTTTTCATTTCTAATCAGGGCAATGATCTTGATAGAAAAGCTTCTACCATGATGTGGATTTCAGGTATGTTAGCTGTAGTTCTAATCCTTCCAGTAATGTGGCCTGGTATTTAGTTTCTTTGTGTGCCTATCACAACCCTGCTTGCAACAAGGGTTCTGTTGGTTCAGCTGTCACAACACATTTGTGCATAGGCCGGTTTAGAACAAAGTCAGAGATAATGAACATCAGAGGATTAGGCCCAGAGCAGGGTAAGATTGGACGAAACAGAGGGCTCAGAAAGCAGACACATTTTTAACCAGTTCTGGGTGTGGAACCAATGCATCTGTCCTCAGCACTTATTACGAATGATGTAGACTAGGTACCAAAATAAAAGTAGCTCGCTGCCATTAAGTTAGGGTGCCAGGGGACATGCACTGCTGTATCTACCTTAAGGGCGGGGCTCATGTGTCGATGCTTGGGTGCCAGAAACTGTATGAGGACCAGGTTGTGGTTGGTGAGGAAGTAAGCCCTAAGATAGCAGGGACGAGCCCTTCCTTGACGCCTGCTACAATCCCTGTGCCCAGTCCAGAGCCTGCCTATGATGGGCGCTGAAGAAGACTTGATAGGAAATGAATTCGAAGCCACAAGTGGAACAAAACAATTCTTACGTTTAATTTTAAAATCATTTTTTACTCTTTTCAATTACGCATATGGATGTGTGAGTGTGTGTGGGAATGGGCACGTGAGTGCTGGTGTACGTAGAGGCCAGAGTGGAGCTGGAGTTATAGATGGTTTGTGAGCCACCTGATGTGAGTGCTAGCCATCAGGTTGGGCCCTCCTGAAGAGTCGCACACATGCTCTTAACCTCTGAGCCGTCTCTGTTTTGTTTTTGTTTTCTGGAGTTGTTGTTGTTGTTGTTCTGTGTAGAAGCTACCAGTAGCACGTTTTGAGGTCAGTCAAGATTGATCAAGTTGTCGCTGCCATTGTGACCATGGTTCCACCATCCTTCCCTGATCATGCTTCCAAGCCCACCATGAGAATGCTACACTTTGATACACCAGTATTGACAACTCATAGTATTTAGGGGACTGTGTACCAAAGCCCTCTTGTGCCACAGTTCATTCTTTCTGTTGCAATGGACAAATAACAGATTTAACTAATAAAGAATAACACTTGTAGTTTAAGCTCATTAGGTTCCTCAGGGGTGGATGCTGCTTTGATTCAGATATTGTCTACTTAACCGTCACCTTGTACTACTGAGTGAGTATCAGGTGCTCCTGTTACTCTTATTTAGCAAACTGAGTGAAGTCTACCCATTTAACTTTTTGTGTGTTTGCTGTTAAAAGTTCTACATAAAGACCCGTGCCTGTGTTTTGGGTGTGGCGGCACCTTCCCCTCCCCTAGAAGGGCAACACCTTAGGAACACACCCAGCTGCCACAGGAGGGTGAACACAGCTTGCTTCATTTCACTGACAGCACTAATCACCGTAGTAACTATTTCATCGGGAAATGTCACTGGGCAAACATCCGTGATTAATACAGTAATGCACTTCTGTGCTCACTCCCGAAGGTGGTTTCTGCCAGGACGGCCTTGTGCGGGAGCAAAGTGAGTTGTTTTTTTTATCATAGTGGGTTTCTCTGTGGTCCTGAGAAAGCACTGTCAGTATGCAGCCTCTCTTGCGGTTGTTTTGAACGTTTCATTCATGCTGAATGAGGTAGGGAAGGCAGAAGAAGAGAGACCTCTCTCAGTTCGGTCATGAGCCCTTAACAGTGACGACAGCCGGTACCTGGCTGCTCAGAGAATTGTTACTGCGTTGCGCTTTTTCGTCTCTAGACCTTCCTGTGAGAATCGCGCTCACTCTGCAGAGCAAGGCGGAGAGATATACGATCTCTCTGTCTCTCTGCACACCCCACCCCACCCCCTCCCTGCACCCTCTTTTTGACTTTACACCCAAACTGCCCTTTTCTAGACACAGGCAACAGGCATTTCTGGTCAAGATCTGGCTGCTCCCAGACGCTGCCTCTGTATTTACGACTTACTCCTGCCTCCACCACACGTGGGTCAGGCGAAACTATGCAGGTCTCGTTCTCTCTCACCCCGAATCCTTTGCCCATGTTTTCTGTCTTCAGGACCCACATGATTATTCCCTTGTGCTGTCATTACATCCAGCTTTTATCCCTCCTTTCTGGGTCCTCGAGCGCTGAACTAAGCCCCTACCCCTAAGAAGGAGGCTTTTCAAAATCCGTATCTGAACTACCCACTCCCATGTTTACAGTTTTTTCCACATTATTTTATTATTTTTAAATTAGCAGATTGGGGGAGCATTGCTGATATGTTGATGACATATTCTGCACATTTACCGTGACATTTCAGCAAGCTTTGCACATGTGTGCACCCACAAATGTACCCATAGCAATCAGCAATCTAGATTGAGCCTGTTTCTGCTTTTCCGAACGTTTCCTCATGCCTCTTGGAAATCTCCTGTCCTAACCTGTCCCAGTCCCAGGCGTCAAACATTGCACCCATCACTGACGAGCAGGAAGATTTTCTAGTTTATATTAAAAAAAAAAAAAAGTGACCATACAGTATATATTCTGTCTTCTTTCATGAAGCATTTTTAAAATTTTTTTGAAATTTAATTTCAAAAATTAGTAAATTCAGGCTGTTGCACTTATCAATTTCTATTTTTATTTGTTTGGATCAGGTCCCACTGTGTAGACCTGGATGGCTTGGAACTCATTATGTAGAGCAGGCTAGCCTGGAACTTGTGGTCCTCCTGATGGTTGAGATTCGCTATATTGACTTTATGTGCATTAACTTTGGTGCTGAGACCTGAGCCCAGGGTGCTGTGTAGTCTAAACACACGCAGTACTTCTGAGCCCTACTCCATATATTTAACTTTTTCCTAAAACCTAGTTCACAATTCTTGTTCGTCATGCTTCATTCTGAGCTCATCAGCACCACCTACAGGCTCCTCCACGATCCTACTCCAGCCCTGAACTCCAGCTAGCCTTCCTCAGACCTCCTTGTGCACTCTTTGGGAACTCCAAACATGCTGTTTCATGCAGTTCATTGCTTGCCAGATCTCTCCCCAGTGCATCTATGAATGGTCACAGTGCATCACGTGATTCTGTCATATCAGAGGGCATGGGTTTTCATGTTTGCCTTCATACATCACTTGGGGGTTTAGTTAGAAAAAGTTCCTTCCCACTCATTAGAGTGTCTGCTGAGGTGACGTCAGATTGAGAACATGGCCTTGGTTTTGTGTTCTCTATATTATGACACGTGACTACTCTATGTGATCACCAGTACACAATTACTAAACCGAAAGACGATATGAATGTGTGATGGGAATGGGGGATGGGGGTGGAAGTAGGTTAGAAAAATGAGCTACGTTTTTTTCCCTCTACAGTTGGAGTTGACTGAAATGCCTCAGGGTGAAATATCCTAAAGTACAATTCATTTAGAAAAAAAATTCTCCCAGCAGGGTGCGATGGGACACACTCATAATCCTGGTACTGGGAGGCTGAGCCCAGAGCATCCTGTGCAGGCAGCAGCCTGTGTCAAGCAAGCATCCTCTGCAAACAGCTAACAGAGTGAAAATATGTGTTCCAAGCGGGGAATGAGAGGAGACTGAGTATTACTTGACTCCCTTGAGGACCAGGAAACACATCTTTACATCACGAATATATATAACTGGGCTGGGAAAGAGAAGGGAGACTAAGGAAAACATCCCTTTAGAAGGGGGAGAGGGTCTGGAGAGATGGTTCAGAGGTTAAAAGCACTGGGTGTTCTTCCAGAGGTCAGAGGCTGTGAGTTCAATTCCCAGCAACACACATTTATACTGGGATCCGGTGCCCTCTTTCGGCATGTAGGCATATATGCAGTACAGAATTCTGTATACATAATAAATAAATACTTAGAAGAAGAGGATGAGCAGGAAGAAGAGGAGGAAGGGAGAGGGGAGGAAAAGAAAATATCACCTTCAGACCCACTTTGACACTAGGGGTTGCTTTCTCCCAGCTCCTCTCCCTCCGTGACTTGTTTCTCCTTTCTTCTTTCTCTTCTCCCTTTTTGTGTCAGCTGTAACCTATAACACCAATACTTGACCTCACGGGCTTTCCACTACGCCTCAGACCTTATGTGCTTCCCCATGTTTGATCAACCCAAGGCAGATGCATCTTTTGTTTGCATTTACATGTGTCCAGCACATGGTCTTCACTGTCATGTTCTTTTACACGGCAGTATTTCACTCAGTGAGATATAATTTTAGACTCTTACATTGCTTTTCAGCCTCTGCTGTTTTAAGCGCATTTGGATGATCCTCTGTTTCATTAGGTTTCTAAAAGCTTTGGGATAAATTTCCAGGAGTAGGAATACTAGGCCACCAATCCAGGAGTACACACATAGTTGTCTGTCCTAAACTGTCCTGGGCACTCTCCCGGTGTTCATTTAATGTGTCGGGATCCCTCACAGGACTCTGAGATGGAGGAGAGACTCACTGCCATGTTACAAGTCAGGCTTGGGGCATTTCAGTTCACTCCTACTGTGGAGGAAAAGGATGCCGTGGCTCATTTTTCTAACCTACTTCCACCACCACCCCACCCGTTCCCATCACACACTCACACCATCTTTCAGTTTAGTAACTGTGAACTGGTGATCACATAGAGTAGTCACGTGTCGTGATTTAGGGAACACAAGGCTGTGCGGATGCAGGAGGGCCTAGAACAGCCCTGAATGAACGATGTGCTTCCCGACATTCTGAATTTCACTTATCCCTGTCCGCCCGCCTGACAGGAAACTCAGACTGAGCTGTTCCTACAGTTCCCTTCCCAGGATACTCAGTCTTTACCTGTGAAGGCTTCTCTACTGTGGGGTCTTCCCCTTTCATCAAGGGACTCTGAGTTTATGAGCCCAAGGTCCACACATGGGAAGCTAAAGAGTCTGAGAGGGTGAGAGCAAGAGAAGCATGCAATTGTGATAAATTTGTATATGGAACAGATGCCTTGACAGGAGGAAGCCGGGTTAGAGGACTCTGGTGCTTAAGGTGAGGAGTTTAGGCTGATGGTATTAAAGGGCTTTGATCTGGAGTGAGGGTCATGGTTTGACTGAACCATTAAATCTATTTGGTACCTATTAACTTTCCCAAGATAGCTAAATAACAATTCTGTTCTCTCTTTTCTATTTATTTTTCAACTAAACGGTCAAAAAGTACCTTCGAATGAGAATTCTTCCACTGTAGAACAAAACAAGTTCTGTGTAGCCCAACCCAAGCCATGTACACCAGGAAGAGAAGCTGCCTTTCGTGGCAATGCACAAAAGGAAAGCCATCCTCCCCTAGAGAGGCCCAAGGCTTCAGTGGTGCCTACAGCCAATGGTGTTAAATCCTACCACCAACTCTCTCTGGCAAATGATGAGATTTCTGGAAAGGAAGCCACAGATCAGTCACGACCCACAAAGAAGACTGAGCCTCTAGTGCAAGGGGGAGAATGTGAGCTACCTCAGCCAGGAGGCAAAGACGACACACTGGGAACGGAGGAAGTGAAGAAAGATGTGGAGGCAAGGGCAGAGGTCCAGGCTTTACCAGGAAAGGCTGAGACTGAGCCTCTGAGGATGCCGGCAGAGAGGGACGCCCCTGGAGCGGGGGAAGACATCGAGCTTCCACAGGCTGGAACGACGAAGTTTCTACAAACAGCTGAGAACATTCTGTCTCTGGAAACCGCTCAGGAGCTACCACCTGAAGAAGCAATGGGAAGGGACAAACAGCCCCAGGTTCTAGAAGCAATTCCCAAAGAGAACAGCTCTCCGGAAATAGCAGAAGGGAGCCAATCTGCAGAAAACGGCGAGAAGCAGCAACTTTCAGAAGCACCCGGTGAGGCTGAGCAGCCCCAAGTTCTAGAAATAGTTCTCAGAGAGAACGAGACACCACAGATGCCAGACGGAAGCCAGCTAGTGCCAACACCTGTAATGAACGACTCACCCTGTGAAGCTCCCGATGGTGTCAGAAATGAATCTCAAGTAACACGTGAAAACAGGGTACATCCGGTCGGAACTGCTGAGACAGCAGCAGAGGTGGAAATGACCAGAGAAATCCACCCGGATAAAGAGGAGCCACACATTGAAGGTAAATGGAGGCTAACCAGGGGTCCGACTGCTAGGGTAGGCTCCAAGGGGATGGAGGCCAGCTGTGGGGCCAGAGGTGCTGGCATAGAGCTGCTGATGTTGAAACGCTGCCGATGTTGGGTGGTTGAAATTCACTTGACCCAAACACAGGACTGTTTACCTGGGAAACACTCTACCATGGCTCAGTTCAGCTCCCAGCAAATCATTTCTAAAACACAAGCTGTGTGAAATTTTTAAAAATTGACTTTACTATCAGTATATCTGCCTGGATGCCCATGTTCATGTGGGTGTGTTGTGGGCACATGTATGCAAGCCAGAGGTCGGCATCAGGCGTCGTCCCTGACCTGCTTCTGTTTGGGGTAGAGACTCTTCAATCTACAGCACATTGCTTTCGTTGTAGTTAACTGAATGATGACTCTGCCTGGCTCATGAGCTCTAGGATCTGCCTGGTTTTGCTGCATTACAGACGGGCTCTGCTGTAACCAGCTTCTTAAGTAGGTGCTAGGGATCTGAACTCAGGTCCTCGCGTTTGTGTTGCTCTTATCCCCCAAGGTATCTCTTCAACCCCAAACAAAACTCTTCAAAACCTTTTGTTTCTTAGGGAATTTTGCATCTTGGCTTTACAAGCAGGGCGGGACCCAGGGATGTAAAGCGACATGACGCTGGCCTCTCAGAGGCTCTGGGTGATGAGACTGCTGGCATGACAGCACAGAAGAAGCCTACTGTGTAGACCTAGAGAGCAAAAATTGTCCCCAGTGGGGTTATATGCTTTCAGTGTGTCTTAGCCAGGGTTATTATTGCTGTGATGAAACACACCCGACCAAAAGCAAGTTGGGGTGAAAAGAGTTTATTTGGCTTACACTTCCATACCATAGCCCACCATTGAAGGAAGTGAGGACAGGAACTCACCACAGCGGGAACCTGGAGGCAGGCGCCATGCAGAGGTGGTACTGCTTACTGGCTTGTTCGTCATGGTTTGCTCAGCCTGCTTGCTTTCTTGTAGAGCCCAGGACTTCCGGCCCAGGGATGGCCTCGCCCACAATGGGCTGGGCCCTCCCCCATGGATCACTAATTAAGAAATTGCATTGAATGGATCTTATGGGAGCATTTTCTCAGTTGAAGCTCCCTCCTTTTAAATAATGCTTGATTGTGTCAAGTTGACAAAAAACAAACAAACAAACAAAACAAACAAACAAACAAACCCAACCTAGCCAGGACACACTGCTAACCAAGCGTCTCTTATTGTCTCCTTTGGTTGTTTTTTTCTAGGAGAAACCGGAGAAAATGTGGAAGCAGAGATGAAAAATGAGGAAGAAAGTGAAGAAGCTGAAACCAAAGAAAAAGAAACCGGAGAAGCTGTGGATCCCGGAGTAGCAGGGGCTGGCGACAGAAGGGCTTAGTGCTCACAGTTTCACACCTCCGGGCAGAGATATTTGAGGCTGGGAGGGTGGGCAGCATCTTTTTGTGGCCTTGAGGTTGATGCAAAGAGTGTAGCTTTAGAATGACTATAGGAACCCAGAGAATGATGCTGGTTTTTATTGTTTATGCCATAAAACTGCTAAGCCAGACACAGTTTTCTTAGGGACTTGGGATAATTATGAATTCAAAGTGACAATAGCTAGGGCCAATCAAAACTGTGAGATCGCTTAAGAGCATGAAGACAGTTTTTGTCCTTGTAGCCATGGGGCCATTCAGGAAAAATGAGACCCTAAAAGGAAAGTATAAACCTTTAAATGGGGTTGGGGATTTAGCTCAGTGGTAGAGCGCTTGCCTAGCAAGCGCAAGGCCCTGGGTTCGGTCCCCAGCTCCGAAAAAAAGAAAAGGAAAAAAACAAAAAACAAAAACCTTTAAATGTAGGTGGCTAGAGAGAAGAACTAGCAAATTTTACAGAATGCATGATAAGAGCATGATAATAGTGATAATAGTGATAATAGTGATGGAACAAGACTAAATACCCCCAGAACACAGTTTGAACTATCTAACATTTCTGTTTGGTAACAGACATTAAACTGACGGCAACCCTAGGGAGCCTGTATTCTAATTACTTCTCTCCTGAAATATATCTACTACCACAGATCACTGTGATCCATGGCATACTAACCATTAACAAAAATTTCCAGGGGAATGCAAACTGGGGGATTGTTGCATGGGTTGGGATTTTTCAGTTAAAGAGTTCACATTTTCCATGTGCCATTTTGAATTGGCTGGTGATTTTATTCTTAAGGGAGATGTTTCAGTTGGCGATTCTTTCATTCTTTCTCTCTCTCTCTCTCTCTCTCTCTCTCTCTCTCTCTCTCTCTCTCTTTCTTTCCCCCTTCCTTCCTTTCTTTTTTCTTTCTTTCTCCCTTCTACCTCCCTTCCTCTCTCTTTCTTTTGTTTGACTTACTAGCAGTAAAATAATTTAAAATTACTTGACTTTCAATGCATTTCTGAGATGATAACAAATGGAGCACAAGCAGCAAGGATTAAGTCATAGGGCTGTAGAGACAGCTTAGCACTTTGCAAAGTGTTTGCTGCCAAGCAAAGAATGGGGATGGACCCTCAGAAACAACTCTGGTGAAGAAGCTGCCTGTAAATCCTGCCCAGAGGGCAGCCCAGGCAGGGATCCTCAAAGCAAGCTGGCTAAGGAGACTAACCTTACTGGCCAACCTTGAGTTCCACTGAGGGATGCTGCCTTAAAGAATAAGGTGAAGTGGCGATCTGGGAATGTTTCTAATATCAGCAGTGTATTTCTCCACACATGTGTACACACATTTCTCCACACATATGAGAGCATATATACATGTACATGTGGGGACAAAAGGTAAAACAAAATCAAAAACTCCAAAAAACAAACCCCAAATGCCCTCGCTTAGCTTTATTCTTTACACATAATCTTCCTGAGCCCTGCTTTCTTTTAAGTGACTCAAAATTAGCGTTAGGTCTCAGATGTGAGAAAGAGCTCAGAAGTCAAAAACATTTATGTACCACAGAAGGTCAGTTTTTCAGAATTCTTCCAAAGCATGTGAGGGATTCTGCTGATGATTGTGTGTGAATTACAACATGGCAATTGATTTGGTCTTTATTAGGTGCTTTGTGCTTATGAGTATCAAGGTAAGTTTATAGAAAGATTTACTGTTTTGGGAATACATAGTTTTAAGGTAACCACTTAGATGAACCAACTAGCATCTTTGACTTTAGTGACTACATTAAAGTAAAAACCTTCTAAGGTGAGCTGAGACTAAGTGTGACACTGTGGAGGGGTGTGTATTATCAGTGTTCTGATGTCAGAGCTACCTCATGCCTCTGACAACATGACCAGATAGGTAAGAGCAGTTCCTTAACAGATGACATCATCCCATTTGCAAAATAGAGGCTGGCAGTTCCTTTTTTTAAAAAAGAGTTATTTATCTATTTTATGTACACATGTACACTGTAGCTGTCTTCAGACACACCAGAAGAGGGCATCAGATCTCATTACAGGTGGTTGTAAGCCACCATGTGGTTGCTGGGATTTGAACTCAGGACCTCTAGAAGAACATTCTGTGCTCTTAACCACTGAGCCATCGCTCCAGCCCCTGGCAGTTCCTTAACATGACATCATCCTATTGTGAAATAGAGGCTGGACTGCTCTCATTAAGAGCAACCAGTTTTATGTAACTTTGAATCCAGGTATTTGGTTCCCTCAATGGACTGCTATAGATCCTCTATATATCTATTGAGTCAATGTATAAATACCAAGAAACAATATATTGCAAACATAAATTGTTTGCAATAAAATGTGACACTATACCAGTTCTATCTCATAAATGGGAAAATCCATTTTCCTGTCAAAGTTGTTCAAGCTCAACATTGAGAGTAGTTCCCCAAACAAGATGTTAAGGTCAGAAACTCATATTAATAGAGACTTTATACAATGTGCATTTCAAGTTACATTTGTTTAATCTAGTTTTTCCTGATTAGGAAATTCAATAACTAGAAAATGTCAGAGCAGGTGTGTGCAGTGATATTTGACATACCCATTCCAGAATATATTCATATACATCACTATAACATATTGTACTTAATAGTTGACAATTAAAAATAAAAATATTAAGTGTAATGGCTTAGTATAAAGTATCTATGATCATGCTTTTTTCTGTTTACTTCTTGAGACAGGGTCTGACATGTAGTTCTGGCTGTCCTGGACTCAGGTCTCCAGTGCTAGGACTAAAAGTGTCTCCAGCTATTACAGATCATTATGACAGCTGAATCTTCCTTTGTTGCAAGCACTCAGATGGACAGATTTAATTAATAGGTACAGACACAAAAGTCCATTCTTCATTGGGTGGCCTATCTTTTTGTGTCTGTGTGACAGGGTCTCACTGTGTAGTCATGGCTAACCTTGAACTCACTCTGTAGACCAGGCTGGCCTTTAAACTCACAGATATCCACCAGCCTCTGCCTCCTAAATGCTGGAATTGTAGATCTCTTCCACCATTTCCAACTCAAAACCCTTTCTTCCTTAAAATTTTGTTTTGAGACAGGGTCTCCTGCAGGATGACCCTGAATTCTGGTCCACCTGCCTCCACTTCCTGAGCGCTGAGATCACAGGTGTGTAGTACCACGGCAGGTTTATACAACAGTCATTCTAGAACACCTCTCGAAGAGTACACTAGAGCTCTAACATAAAGGTTTCACAGACTGCCTACTAATACTCTACTCTCTGTTAGCTAGCCAAGCACTTTCCGACCTTTAGAAATTAGTATACATTTTTTGTGCTTTCTATACTTTTATCTTTAATGTAGCTACTAGGATATCAGAAATCTTTAAAAATTTAAGGATTTACTTATTTATCTTTAGATGTCAAGACAGGGTTTATCAGTGTAGGCCTAGCGGCCTTGGAACTCACTATGTAGCCCAGATTGGCCTAGAACACCAGAACACAGGAAGATCCATCTGACACTATGTCACCACCGCCCAGCAAGGATTTATTTTTAAATTGTATGTGTGTTTCTGTACACATGGATACAGGTGCCCACAGAGGACAGAAGAGAGCATCGGAGTTGGAGTTAAAAGAAGTCGTGAGGCACCTGGCATACATGAGTTCTTGGAACTGTTAACACAGTTTACTACAAAGACCTTGGATTGAGTGGTGCTTTTAAAGGGAAATGCTTTCTTCACATTTAAAGGATGTAGGGTGGCATGGTCGAATAACTGTAGTCAGGTTTACCTTTTGCTTTTAGAGACTTCAACCATACAGTGTCTATGAAGACAGTTGGTTCCAGCTCTCAGTAGTCTCAGGCCCAGGGGTGACTTTTCCAACTGTCAGCTCACCCCAGCAGTTCAGCAGGAGGAAGAACAAGAAGTTGGTTTCAATCAGCAATTATTTTATGGTTTTGTTTTAATGTTTCCTGAATATCAGAGGTGTCAATCGTTTGAGGCGAGGGATGTAAAAATAGCTTTCTACCTAGGTACTCTCTAGGCACATGTGGATTATTTAGTCAATAATTGTAGAGAAAGCTTTACTAAAACATTTTTTCTTAGTACAAATGAATATGTTCATTGTAGAAACCTAAGAAAGTATAAACTTTAGAAGATAAATAAAAGTTTTTTTTTTGTAAAAAAATTGTATTTACTTAGAAGCATTCAGAATGTCAACAAAACAGCCACCATTTTTTTGCAATTACAGAGTGGTATTCAGTTAACAGAACAACAACCTTCGTATAAGCTGCATCAGAAACAACTGAAGATGAAAAAAAAAAAACCCAAAAAACCAAAAAACCAAAAACCAAAAACCAAAAACAAAACAAAACAAAACAAAAAAAAACAAAAAAAACAAAAGAAAAAAAAACAGGGGTTGGGGATTTGGCTCAGTGGTAGAGTGCTTGCCTAGCAAGAGCAAGGCCCTGGGTTCGGTCCCTAGCTCCGAAAAAACAAACAAACAAACAAACAAACAAACAAAAGAAACCAAAAACCAAACTACTGTCCCCATATATAACTAATTTGTGCTGTGGACCAACAAGAACCTGCTTTAATTTCCATGCCAATTTACAACCTCAGACTGTACCAGGCAAGGTTAGTGGCTATTGAAAATACCACCAGGACAGGGCTAGCTAAAGACACATTTGGTAGTGTGTTAACTATACAAAAAAAGACACTGTACAGTTTAAAAACAAATCTTACACAGCCTTACATTTCAATTTTTTTCTTTAAAAGGAGTGAGTTGTGTACAGGGCGTTTAAATGCTTTATAGACAAGGAAAAAAAAAACTGCCCTAGAACCAACTTATTCATCATCATCATCTTCATCTTCCTCTTCGTCTTCCTCTTCGTCTTCCTCTTCCTCATCCTCTTCATCCTCCTCGTCGTCTTCCTCTTCCTTCTTTTTCTTGCTCTTCTCAGCCTTGACCACCCCCTTTTTCGCTGCATCAGGTTTTCCTTTAGCTCTGTAGGCAGCAATATCCTTCTCATACTTCTCCTTCAGCTTGGCGGCCATCTTCCCATAGGGCTGCTTGTCATCCGCGGCAGTGTTGGTCCACATCTCTCCTCGTTTCTTTGCAACATCACCAATGGATAAGCCAGGGTGCTCACCTTTGATTTTTGGGCGGTACTCAGAACAGAACAAGAAGAGGCCGAAGGAGGCCTCTTGGGGGCACTGGGTCCTTGAACTTCTTTTTGGTCTCCCCTTTGTGGGGGATGTAGGTTTTCATTTCTCTTTCATAACGAGCCTTGTCAGCCTTTGCCACATCTTCAAATTTCCCCTTTTCTTTAGCAGACATGGTCTTCCACTTCTCTGAGCACTTCTTGGAGAACTCTGAGAAGTTGACCGAAGCATCTGGGTGCTTCCTCCCGGCAGGTTTGCACAAAGAATGCATATGAGGGCATTTTGCCTCTCGGCTTCTTAGGATCTCTTCTGTCCATGTTTAGTTGATTTCCTCTGCGAGGTACAGAGTCGCCCAGTGCCCGTCCGGCTCTCGCTTGCCCCGGCGCTGTCTCTGTGGAGCTCAATGTACTGCAATGGCTATGAGAGCAGGAGCCAGACTCGATAAATAAGTTATTCACAATTTAAGCAACTAAAAATCATTGCCTTTAACGTGTATGTATATGAGAGAATGTTTTCCAAACTTGTTATAAGATGTTAGTCAAAACTCAACTCTTATTGGAATATGGGGTCTTCTTTTTTTTTTTTTTGGTTCTTTTTTTTTTTTTTTCCGGAGCTGGGGACCGAACCCAGGGCCTTGCGCTTCCTAGGTAAGGGCTCTACCGCTGAGCTAAATCCCCAGCCCCTGGAATATCGGGTCTTCTGACTGAGCACAGCCCTTCTGGAGTCTCTTCACGAGAGTCTGCCAGAGAGAACAGCAGTAGCTATCAGTTAGTGTTATAGAGGAAGCAATGTGCCTGAGTGAATCTGTGCTTGGCTGACAGAGTGATGACTCAGGACGGTGGAATAGTGATTGAAATGGAATATTTGAAATCATTATCACGTTCCCCTCCTGGTACTAGGGTTCACCCAGGGCCTCAGACTTAAAGGCAAGTGCTCTACCGTGAGCTGTATCTTCAGCTCGGAATTCTCTTTAAAGTAATTAAACCTGAAGGCTGCTCTTGCCAATCAAGTAGCGTTGCTCAGGAGAGTGGGAGTCTTTTGGGATCCGGCTCATCCTTGTTTTTCTCCACAGGGCCAACGCGATTAGCATTATATGAATACTTGTCTAGGGCAAACGTTCCTTACAACCATGTAACTAACCATGGCGGCTCCTTACAACAACTGGCTGTAGGAGAAATTATGGCCAAAACTTTTTACAGAATTATTTTGTACCATTAGCTCAACATTTAGAACTCTGATTAAGCAAATGTGTTATTACAACTAATAAAGTATGTGAAAACTTACTCTGGTGTATTTGTTTGAACTGTGGTACACAGACACAGGCTTCTTGTTGTGATCTGTTATTCTCTTCAGAAGAATGTCAGATTCTGTCTACTCTGAGGTAAAGAATATGACAATCGGTCAGGTGTGGTGGTGCTGACTTTAATCCCAGCATATGGAAGGTCGGGGCAAGTAGATCTCTGTGTGTTGGAGGCTAGTCTGGTCTACAGAGTGAGTTCCAGGCCAGCCAGGGCTACGCAGCAAGACCCTGTTTCAAAAATAACAATAAAAAGAACATGATAATAGTAAAGGAACATGGGTGAGCTGTATTTGGGCACCGCTAGTATGTTTACCTTTTATTTATTTGTTTAAGGCAGGGTCTCGTGGCACCTAGGTTGGTGTCTGGACCTCGCCTACGTAGCCACTGATCATCTTGACCGTCTATTTCCTGTCCCCAGTGCTGAGCGCTCATTCTGGAGACGTGCCTGGATACTTTAACCGTGGGCCAGAGGCCGACACTGCCATTCTTTTTTACATTTAACAAATTGCAGTGCTTCTCTGTCTGGAGGGGAGACACAAAGTCCTGACCCAGTCAGACACAGCTCAGTTCCCATGGGTGCCACGTCTCACTGTATTTCCAGTCCTTTCATCCAGAGTTTGGTTTGGAAGTCATGACCTAAGTGTAGGGAGTTGAGAGGGTGTCTCTGTGACCTTCATGCCAATGGAGGACAAGAAGGCAGTTTGGCTCAATGGGAGTATGACCCCAAGTCGTTTATTTTAGGCATATCGGTGAAGCTACTGGTGATAATTAACTCCATCCACATGCACAACAAAGCATATGTAAATTTCCTTGAGGAACAAAGTCAGCTAAGGATAGATCAGACTTGGCCTCATCAAAGCTCTTTGTGAAGTCCATAAGGATACTGTTTTAGTCAGTGTTCTATATCTGTGAAGAGACGGCTGGCTTACAGTTTCTAAGGTCTAGTACATTAGCATCCTGGTGGCAGGCACACAGACATGGAGCTGGAGGAGGAGCTGAGGGTTCTACATTCCAGACAGGCAAGAAGTAGGGAGAGCACTGGGCCTGTTAAGGCTTTTGAAACCTCAAAGCTCACCCCTAGTGACACACTTCCTCCAACAAGGCCACACCTCCTAATCCCTCCCAAGTAACGCCACTCCCTCATGACTAAGCTTTCAAACATGAGCTATTCGGGCCATTCTAATTCCAACTAGCACATTCCACACCCTGGCCCCTGTCTTGTGCTGTATCAAGGTTCCACATGGATTCAGGCTCAGAGGGATAGCAAAACCTTCCTTGGAAGACCAAGTTTGAGCAGTTGTTAGGTCTCAAATCCAGGACAAACTACTAAGGTACCTATTTAACCTATCAAAGTAGACCTGGCTGTGAGGTTCTCCCAGCATTTCTCAGTCCCTATCCATTACAGGGTATGACTGGCATGTCCCATCTCCTGCCCTAAACTTCTCCAGCCCAGAGGCTATGCTGCCCTTTCCCCAGCTGCCTTTCCCTGTACAGTCCAGCCATTTTGGTTACTGGGCTCCCTTTTCATGTACTCTTTCCTCTCCCCTGGTCTTCTCTCTCCTCTGCTCACTCACCTCACATGGCCCCACTAAGGGTCACATTCTCTGGACTCTCCTAGCTCTCTCTGCCTTTACTCTCCCTCATATCATAAGGGGAGGGGGAGGTAGAGGAGGAGGGGGAGGAGGAGGGGAAGGGGGAGACAGGGGTCCTCCACCACACCTCTGATCAGTCCTGTTCTTCCTTTTCTATTTTCATTCATCTGGTGCTGATGTGCCTATTTAAAATATCAAAGAGGACTATTTTAAATAGGTATCTTAGCTGTTTGTCCTGGGTTTGAGACCCAACCACAGTGTGGGCAGAAAATGTTCAACAGAGATCTCAGCCCCACTCCCATACTGATGGCCTAAAGACTCTTCCTCACTAGAGACTGCTTCTACTGAGGTCAGGTAGATGCCTCCTAATGCAGCTAACACCGTAAACCCTGCCTCCTTGCTTCTATATACATAATAATAACCTCACCTCATTCAGCTGACTGCAGTAATACCACCTCTCTGTTCGACTGTATGTATGCATGTATGTATGTATGTATGTATGTATGTATGTATGTATGTAATAAACATGCTCAACTCCCAGAATGTTGGGCTTTCTCTAGCCCAAACCAATCACAGTTTTCTGTGTGTCCTGTGTGTCCCCACGTCCTTTCTTTACTCCCTCGATGCCCCATTTGTCCATTACCAGTGCCTTGCTGGACAGAGCATAAAAGAGACTGAGGGCTCTTAGGAAGCCCTTAGGAAGTCCTCACAAGCCCCACCCCCAAGCTTATAGAAGCAGTAAGGATTGTGAGGCAGAGGAGTCTCTGCCCAGTTATGCTGCCTGCAAGGTGTGTACTGAGCCCCGGAGATTAGCTTTGCATGATTCGTTGCCCATGGTAGGGTGGGCTCTTTGGTTACTCATACTCCTAGAGGTAACCCCAATACACTCATAGGTTCACTAAGGTAGACTTGGGTTGAATCATTTCTTTGGCATGTTGCTGGTGTCCTATCTGGGATACAGAGACATCTGTCCACATCTTCTGCAAAAAGTCACCCAACAAAGACCACAGCAGCACTGATGTAAAACACTACCTTTGAAAACACTGGTTTGTACAAGCAGTTAATCACCTGAAATCTATCCACACAAAAGAACAGTCTACTGTGGTTTTAAAACTTTAAAAGTTTGTAAAATCAGGGACTAGACAAGGCTGCCCACGCTCTCCCTACTTATTCAAGTAGTACTTGAAGTCCTAGCCAGAGCAATCAGACAACAAAAAGAGGTCAAAAGGATACAAATGGAAAAGAAGAAGTCAAAATATCACTATTTGCAAATATATATTTGACCCCAAAAATTCCACCAGAGAACCCCTAAACCTGATAAACAACTTCAGCAAAATGGCTGGATACAAAATTAACCTAAATAAATCATTAGCCTTACTCTACTTAAAGGATAAACAGGCTGAGAAAGAAACTAAGGAAACGATACCCTTCACAATAGTAACAAATAATATAAAATACCTTGGTGTGACTCTAACTAAGCAAGTGAAAGATCTGTATGACAAGAACTTCAAGTCTCTGAAGAAAGAAATTGAGGAAGATCTCAGAAGATGGAAAGATCTCCTATGCTCATGGATTGGCAGGATTAATATAGTAAAAATGGCCATCTTGTCAAAAGCAACCAATTGATTCAATGTAATCCCCATCATAATTGCAACTCAATTCTTCATAGAATTATAAAGAGCAATTTGCAAATTCATTTGGAAAAGCAAAATACCCAGGGTAGTGAAAAATATTCTCGACAATAAAAGAACTTCTGGGGGAATCATCACCCTTAACCTCCAGATGTAATACAGAGCACTAGTGATAACAACTTTATGGTATTGGTACAGAGACAGGCATGCAGTTCAGTGGAATAGAATTGAAGACCCAGAAATGAACTCACACATCTATGGTCACTTGATCTTTGACAAAGGAGCTAAAACAAGCCAATGGAAAAAAGATAGCATTTTCAACAAATGGTGCTGGTTCAACTGGAGGTCAGCATGTAGAAGAATGCATTGATCCATTCTTATCTCCTTGTACAAAGCTCAAGTCCAAGTGGATCAAAGACCTCCACATAAAACCAAATCACTGAAACTAATAGAAGAGAAAGTGGGGAAGAGCCTTGAACACATGGGCACAGGGGAAAATTTCCTGAACAGAACACCAATGACTTACTTATGCTCTAAGATCAAAAACCAACAAATGGGACCTCATAAAATCGCAAAGTTTCTGTAAGGCAAAGGACACTGTCAATAGGACAAAATGGCAACCAACATATTGGGAAAATCAATCCTACATCAGATAGAGGACTAATATCCAATATATACAAAGAACTTAAGTTAGACTACAGAGAACCAAATAACCCTATTAAAAAATGGAGTACAGAGCTAAACAAAGAATTCTCAACTGAGGAATATTGAATGGCCAAGAAACATCTAAAGAAATGTTCAACATCCTTAGTCATCAGGGAAATGCAAATCAAAACAACTCTGAGATTCCAACTCACACCAGACAGAATGGCTAAGATCAAAAAGTCAGGTGACAGCAGATTCTGGTGACGATGTGGAGAAGAGGAACACTCCTCCATTGTTGGTGGGACTGCAAGCTGGTACAACCACTCTGGAAATCAGTCTGGTGGTTCCTCAAAAAATTGGATGTAGAACTACCTGAGGACCCAGTTATACCACTCCTGGGCATACACCCAAAAGATGCTCCAACATATAACAAAGACACATGCTCCACTATGTCCATAGCGGCCTTATTCATAATAGCCAGAAGCTGGAAAGAACCCAGATGCCCTTCAACAGAGGAATGGATACAGAAAATGTGGTACATCTACACAATGAAATACTACTCAGCTATCAAAAACAATGACTTCATGAAATTCTTAGGCAAATGAATGGAACTAGAAAATATCATCTTGAGTGAGGCAAACCCAATCACAAAAGAACACACATGGTATGCACTCACTGATAAGTGGATATTAGGCCCAAAACTTGGAATACCCAAGATGCAATTCACAGACCACATGAAGCTCAAGAAGGACAACCAAAGTACGGATACTTCAGTCCTTCTTAGAAAGGAGAACAAAAATACTCACAGGAAGAAATATGGAGACAAAATGTGGAGCAGAGACTGAAGGAAAGGCCATTCAGAGACTGCCCTACCTGGGAGATCCATCCCATATACAGACACCAAACCCAGACAGTATTGAGGATGCTAAGAAGTGCATGCTGACTTGTGCCTGATATAGCTGTCTCCTAAGAGGCTCTACTAGAGCCTGACAAATACAGAGGCAGACGCTCACATGTGGAAGACATAGAGAAGCAGCTCCCAGGCAGGGTCAAGAAAGGACTGGTGACAGGTGCAAGTAGGGGCTGGAATGCTCCCCTTGAGAAGAAAATGTTTTTCTCACTTGGCCTTAAACTATTTTCTGCTGTGTCCTGTTTCTGTGGAAGCAGTTCTCATGCTCTTTTGGTAATGACGAGTATATTTTGATAATAAGAAGAGGAGTGATTTGTTATGTGAATATTTTGAGAAGAAACCTTTGTTTAGTCGTATTTGTTTAGTCTTGACTCAGTTGTTCCTGGTATCATGGGAATAATGACCTTATGGTATCTTGCCAAAATGGAAACTGTAGTAATGCATATTCATATCTATATAAGGACTAATAAAACTTGCAACTTCGTGCAGTTGCTTCTGGCTTTGCTCTGCATCCCCTGTGTCCTGGTGGTATGTGACTGTACCCAGGGCCCCCAACGGACTAGACGTTGACACTCTCTGGCAATCACTGAACTGAGAACAGGGTCCCCATTGGAGGAGTTAGAGAAAGGACTGAAGTAGCTGAAGGGGTTTGCATCCCCATAAGAATAACAATACCAACCAACCAGACACATACTTCCTTCACCCCCATCCCCCAGAGCTCCCAGGGAGGAAACCACCATCCCAAGAGAATACAGGAATGGACCTATGGCTCCATCCACATCTGTAGCAGAGGATGGTCTTGTGGGGCATCAATGGGAGGAGAGGCCCTTGGTCCTCTTAAGGCTACATGCCCCAGTGTAGGGGAATGTCAGGGAGGGAAGGTGGGAGGGAGTGGGTATGTGGGTGAGGGAGCACCCTCATAGAAGCAGGGGGAGAGGGGATGGGATAGCGGGTTTCTGGAGAGGAAACCGGAAAAGGGGATAACATTTAAAATGTAAATAAAAAATATCCAATAAAAGAAATTTATAAACAAAAAGTTTTTAAAATGTAGTTTTAAAAATTGACTATAGTTTTAAAATCTATACCTGTATATAGAAGTAAGTTGTAGTATAATGTATATGGTGACTGTTTAGTTATATAAATTGACAAAATAAAGGTAGATAATCGAGTGTGTAAAAGGCCATCTGGAGTCTCACAGAAAGCACTGGCAGTGCCCACTCTTGGGGGAGGTAAGTGGGACGGAATGGGACCCACCAAGTTCCTTTCTAATTTATGTTATTCTGTGCTAGGATTTACTCTACCATGAGAAATTATTAATGCAGTTGGAAAATGTTGACAAGCTTTAGGGCTCAGCACAGCTATCATTTGACTATCTCAGTGGCTGAGGCAAGAGGACTGTTTGAGCCTGGGAGGAAGCCCAGGCTAGATAACACAGCAGGGGTATCAGTCAGGGTTTCACTGCTGTGACAGACACCATGACTAAGGCAACTCCAATGAGGACAACTTTTCTCAGTGAGGCTGGCTTACAGGTTCAGAGGTTCAGTCCATTACCATCAAGGCAGGAGCATGGCAGTGTCCCAGCAGGCATGGTGCTGGAGGAGCTGAAAGGTCTACATTTTGTTCTGAAGGCAGCTGGGAGAAAACTGCCTTCCAGGCAGTTAGGAAGGTCTTAAAACCCATGCCCACAGCGACACATTTCCTCCAACAAGGCCATACCACCTAATAGTGCCACTCCTTGGGCCAAGAATATTCAAACCACCATAGCATCCATATCTCAAAATCCAACCAAACAAAGACCTTAAAGTGGAGATGGAGAGATGGTCAACAGATAAAAATGTTTTCCAGAGGACTTGGGTTCAATTCCTAGCACTTACATAGGGGCTCAGTCTTCTATCTCCAGTCAAGGATCTGATGCCCTCTTATGGCCTCAGCAGGCATTGCACATATGTGTACAAAACAGACATGTAGGAAAAGTACTCATATACAAAACATAAGGCTTTCAAGAATAAACATGCAATCTGATTACAACTGAAAAAGCTAGAAAGCCAGAAATAAACTTTAAGCAATAAAATAGCTGGAGATTTTTCTTTTTAAGATTTTATTTATTTTACATATAAGTGTTCTATCTTTGTGTACACCTCCATGCCAGAAGAGGGCATAAGATCCTATTACAGATGGTTGTCAGCCACTATGTGGTTTTGAACTCAGGACCTCTGGAAGAGCAGTCAGTGCTCTTAACCTCTGAGCCATCTCTCCAGCCCCTAATTTCATAATTTCTACTCACCCTTTACTTGGTAGTAGTTTTAATATATAATTAAACTGTTTAAATAAATAAGAGAACAAAAGTACAAACAGAGGGAAAGTTACACATCTGTTTTTTATTCCATTAAGGCAGTATTATCTTATAAGATTTTGGTCCACTTTTTTCTCCTGGTACTATTAAAGTTTGAATATTTTAATTTAGTTTCTGATATCTAACATGAGAACTAAGTATTCCACACAAGCAAATTGATATGATTTAATTAGGTGTGCTCTTTACTGTTTCGTCTTTGATTCTGCTCTGCATGTTAGCAGCTATGTGCCTTTCTCTCACACCCAGCCACATAAGTGAAATTACAGCACTAGCCACTGTACTGAATAATCCCCAATTAATGTCAAATCTCCACATGTATGATCATTTCCACGATCACTTCACACGGTCATGTGTGCACTTCCCAGAATCATTTGTAAAATTTAAAGTGTGAGAGACATTGTAAAGACTCCAGAGTCAGCATCAGCATGGCTCCTTACAGTCCTGCTGTGGTGAAAGGCCCCTGGACAGCGATGGCTTCGATTTCAATTCGACTTCCCTGGAAGGAGAACAAAAGCCCCAGTCTCAATCCTTTAATGCAGATCAAGGTTCAATAATGCATAGCAACATGTATTTTTACCATTAATCTCCTCACAGAAAGCAAGGATGGGAGAGAATTCACTAAGGCCTTACAATAGGTCAGGCTACCATGCTAGGCACATTCATATATTAGTTCCCTTGATTCCCACAGCAGCCCTGGTTGTAAAACAAGGCACTGACCTCAGAAAGGCTGAAAAAGTCGTCCTATGTCACAAAGACTAGCAGTGGATAATCGAACCTATGTCTTCTGGTTCCAAGTTTAAAGCTCTTTCTAATACACCTAATACCTTCAGTTTGACAATGACCCTTCCGGGGAACAACAAGCTAAAGCGAGAACGTATGACGTTCCTAGGTGGCACAGTTATACCCTGCAGGTGTAGTGTGGGCAGGAGGCATAGGAAAAGAGACCCCAGTGAGGGAACCCCGGAATCAGGATGGAGAGCATCGTTCTAGTGAATGGTCTAGATTCTTCATTATGTGAGAGCCAGGTGAATTTGTTTTTATTAAGATAAATGGCAACACTATCCAAATTCTCTGGCCAATACTCTAAAATACAGTAGAGCTGGCCAGAGCGTTAGTTTCACACCTTGCTGGTAATGTCAGTGAGGACAGAGGCTCTCCAGAAATCTCCATGTAATTCTATACTGTGCTCTATTTTCAGAAGTCCTTACTGAAAGGCAGACACTAGGGAAGAAGTCACACTGCAGGGAGTCACACAGTGGGGCCCAGAAATCCACACTCCTCCAAGGAACTAAAGCCCCATCACAAATTTCCTCCCCTAAGTAACATCACAACACAACTGCTCTTAAGGTGTTTCTTATAACTTAAGTCGTCGGATTGTGTCCAACAAATCAGGTCATACCTATGCGCTGCTTTGTACGATTTCTTAGCTTTCTCCAGATCACAACGGTGATCAGGGTATTGACTTTTAGACTCTGTATTTCTGAGGAACAGGAACTGTACTAATTTTAAGTTTCCTTTCAAAGAGACAGGACACATACCCTGTATGCACTGGCATCATACTTACTTTGGGTAAAGCGGCGACTTGGTAAGCAGCCCTGGCAGGAAGGTTACCCTGGAAATCTGAATGTGGAACAGTGTCAGGTTAATCTCCAGACATGGTCCCTTACTCAGGAGGAGAAGCAAGACTCTGGGAACTGCCTCATGGCCTGGCCCACTCCCACACACAAATGACAGAAAAACTTACATTTAGATTGTCTGACAAGATATTCTGCCACATGACTTTATGATCTTTAGTATTTTCTAAAACAATGAAACTCATCTTTGTCTTATAATGATGAGCATGGGTTTGGTCTTTAAAGTGATTTCTATGAACAGGGAATGGCTCCTTATCTTCAGCGAGGACATTCCTGTGAACTTTAACCTTCTCTAGTCTTTTCTTCTGCAGAGAATAACGATGAAGTTTTCCCCATACCACACCTCCATTTCAACCCACCAGGAGACAAGGACTCACGTTCTCTGCCGCAGCAATGACAGCATTTGCTCCGAGCTTACACCCTGCCAGCATCTGTTCTAAGTGGTGTACAGGATACTTAATGTAATCATTCCAACAACCCCTTGTGGTGGCAGAATCCTGTCCTCACTTTACATACTAAAAACTAGAGTGCAAACGTTAAGTAAGTTCCCAGTGATTCTGAGAGAGCCACAAGATGGTAGCTAGACCACATCATAGCAATGGCAGTAAGTCTGTATGTCTAAAAAGATTTAGGGGAGGCTTAAAAAGCCAAAGAAGCAAATAATAAAGTTAAGTTTTAGGAAAATGAATATATATTATATTTTTAAGAACTGAGATAGAAATATAGATCTTTTTTATGAGGGCATATTACTACTGTGTCTTTCCAACCAGATGATGGATTGTGTCAGGAAAAAATATCATTTTAACATACATCTCTATTACTTTTACTTGACAATGATACTTTTTTTTTTTTTTTTTTGGTTCTTTTTTTTGGAGCTGGGGACCGAACCCAGGGCCTTGCGCTTCAAGCGCTCTACCACTGAGCTAAATCCCCAGCCCCGACAATGATACATTTATATCAGCAGATTTATTCCCCTTTAAAAGTAAGTGGGGGTGGGGTGGGGAGGGGGCTGGAGAGATGGCTCAACAGTTAAGAGCACCGACTGCTTTTCCAGAGGTCCTGAGTTCAAATCCCAGCAACCACATGGTGGCTCACAACCATCTGTAATGGGATCCAATGCCCTCTTCTGGTGTCTCTGAAGACAGCCACAGTGTACTCACATACATAAAATAAATAAAATCTTAAAAAAAAAGTGGGAATAAAGTCAAATCACTTACATGTTTTGTAGATCTCATTGACAGTGCCAAAGTCATTTATGTCAGCCAGTAAAACAGTTGTCTTCACCACTAGAAGACAGTTACATATGTATAATTTTTTTCTTCATTAGTGTTAGCCATTTCATCAGACTCAAAACATGCCTTTAATTTCAGCACTCAGGAGGCAGAGGCAGGTAGATCTGTATGAGTTAGAGGCCAGCCTGGTCTTTAGAGTGAGTTCCAGGACAGCCAAAGCTACTCAGAGAAACACTATTTCAAAAAACAAAAACAAAAAAACAAACAAAAAAACCCCCAAAACAAAACAAAGCAATAACCCCCCAAAACAAACAAAACAAAAAACAAAATTCCAGTGTATAATTTTTTTATGAGTATCTCGATGAAAACAAGACTAAAGAAATGAAATGGCATTGTGTTTTAGACCATTAAAAACACAATCCTTAGGGCTGGAGATGGCTTAGGTAAAGAGCACTGGCTCCTCTTCTCGAGGTTCTGAATTCAATTCCCAGCAACCACATGGTGGCTCACAACCACCTATAACGAGATTTGGTGCCCTCTCCTGGTGTGCGGGAATATGTGCAGGCAGAATACTGTATACATAATAAAAACACACCACCCCATAACCCTTAGCAACAAAGACATGCATACCCAGATTATTGGATAGTATATGTCTTCTACAAAGACCCAGGCCATAACAAACACACATTAACAGTGTTGGGGGTGGGGCTCAACAGTGGAATGCTTGCCTGGTAAGCATGAAGCTTGGATCGTGAGTGCTGCAAACAACACAAACAGACAGCAAACCCCACCCATGAACGGGGAAGAAAGGCCCAGTTGCTCACCATTAGTGAAGTCACAGCCTGCAGCCTTCAGAATCTCACCCAGGTTTTTAAGAGCCTGTGGATCAAGTCACGAAAGGTCAAGGATGATGCTGTATAATTGCTTTAACTGATGTTTCCACACAAGCCAACTATGCACTGGCTTTTTGTTAGTGGACTGCATCTCTCTGAACTGTAGTGGAAGGCCTTCTTATTTCGTAGGACTACTGGGATGGATATGGTGCTAGACTTGGGAGGTTAAGGCAAGAGGATGGGGGCCCAAGATCACCTATAACTGCGTAGTGAGTTCAAAGTCGCCTAGGCTACATGAGACCCTGTCTCAGAAATTAAAACCCCTAACCCCGATCCAAAATAAAACCTCAAATACTCAAATCATCAGTAATGAGTTACATATATGCATACTCTGGGGAGAGCAGGGAGGTCAATGGCCCTGAAAACAATTCATCAGGACACACCAGCATTTGATTTTGCTAACCAGGTGATAAGGTGGTTTTCTCTGTTGTTAAGCCATCTTAAAAGGGCTGCAATGATGGCCCCTGGTTAAGAGCGCTTGCTGCTCTTGCAGAGGACGCAGTTGAATTCCCAGCACCCATGTGTAACCCCAGTTCCAGGGAATCCAAAAAGGCATACATGTGCTAAACATGCATGCATGCAGGTAAAATATTTATACTCATAAAATAAACACATCTAAAAGAAGCTTTTTTAAAAGTCTTAAATCTAGTAGTGAGTAGCTGAAAACACATTTATCCGTTGATCGCTACTCAGGGTCATAGACTGTCTGCACTGCCCAGTATTACGAAGGCGTGGGAACTGGAACCTCTCATGTGGAGGATGACTTACTTGTTTAGCTTCTTCTGCTACCCCTCCTGGCACAAGTTGTCCACTGGAAGGATCCATGCCTATCTGTCCAGAAACGTAAATGGTCCTGTCCACTAGCACAGCTTGGCTGAAATAAACAAAAGCCAATATACATACATACATACATATATATATATACACACACATATATATATAATAGATAACATAAAAGCCAATGCTAAAATAGTAATTTAATAAGGTACAAAAAGTATAAATTGTAAAATAAAAACTAATAAATCTGACTTTTAATAAACTAAAATTCTGTTTATTGATAAGACATCTTTAAGAATGTGAAACAGTCACAGGTTGGGAGAGAATATTTACAACATATATCTAACAAAGGACTTGCACCCAGAATCCGTGAAGAACTAGTAACTAAATATATTAAGATACATGACCTAATAAAATACAGGCAGTTGATTTTGTTAGCTACATATAAACAAGTAAGGAGCACAGGAAAGGTGCTATACCTTATTAGTCATTAGAGATAGGCAAATCAAAATGGTACCATGCCACTGGCATCATAGCACTGCATTGCAAGTAACATATCACACCAGTGAGCAAAAGGCACAGTCAGAAATACAGAGTGATTGCGCTCTGTGGTTCATAGGACACACTCTAGGAAACAGTAGGGCTGTTTCTTAACATTTCAACACACACTCAACACATTACCCAGTGTGATGGTTTGTGTATGCTTAGCACTAATATTAGGAGTGGCACTGTTATTAGGAGGTGTGGCCTTGCTGCAATAGGTGTGCTACTGTGTGGGCTTGGGCTTTGAGACCCTCTTCCTAGCTTCCTGGAAATGAAGTCTTCTATCCGCATTCAGATGAAGATGTAGAACTCTCAGCTCTTCCTGCACCATGCCTGCCTGGATACTGCCATGCTCCCGCCTTGATGATAATGGACAGAACTCTGAACCTGTAAGCCAGCCCCAATTGAATGTTGTCCTTATAAGAGTTGCCTTGGTCACGGCAACTCTTCACATGGTCTCTTCACAGCAGTAAAACCCTAAGATCCAGTATTATTCCATCCCTTAGGCAAATATGTAAGTGAGAATTAAAACATCCCAAAGCTTTACATGAATGTTTGGAGACTATATTCCAATATACAAAACGAACCTCTGCTAGGTCCAACAGATGACTACACCTTGGCTGACAATTCCAGCAAAGACAAAGTAAGAGCAGTGAGAGAGTTGCCTGGGGCCAGGGCTGGGGACTGAACGCCAATAAAACTGGGGACTGAGTACCACGAAAATGGTAAAGAATTTGAAGCTGGGAGATGACAGTGAAAATCTTTAATCCCAGCTCTTAGGAGACAGAGGCAGGCGAATCTCAATGAGTTCAAGGCTAGCCAGGTCGTACAGAGTAAGTTCCAGGACAGCCAGAGCTACATAGAAAGAAACCCTGTCTTGAAAACAAACAAAACAAACAAAAACAACAAAAAATTGTGTTTGTATAAACATGACTCTGTAGACTGGTGGAAAACTCACAGAACTTTACTCTTGAGATGAGTGATTTTAATGTCGCTTATATTTCAATAAAACAATGAAACAAAAAACTGATAGAACCCTTAACAAGGTTGCCCAGTGGAAGAGTAAGTTAGTCACTGCTTGTGGCACACCTGTAGACTCATTTCTGAGAGCGTGTGCTAACAGTGCTACACGGTGCTAACTGAGCTTCCATGCCTCACTACTTCTTTTAACAGAGACAGCATACTGAATTATACAGGTACACTTCAGTCACCACTGAACCCAACCCCTGACCTCCCTGCCTCTCTGTCTGCCTCTCTCCTTAAAACGGCACTTTTTCTTTTTCTTTTTTGAGACAGGGTCTCTCTGTGTAGCCCTGGCTGTCCTGGAATTCACAAGATATCCTCCTGCCTCTGCCTCCCCAGTGCTGGCTCAAAACAGTACCTTTTGGGGAGTGGAGTTTGCCTTTGCTTTTGAGACAAGGCTTTTTATCATGTAGCCCTGGCTGGCTTGAAACTTGTTGTGTAGTCTAGGTTAGCTTAAATTTATGGTGAACCTCTTGCCTTTGCCTCCTGAGTGCTGGATATACAGTATGTGCCACCACAACACTTAGAAAATAAGAGTTTTAAGTTTCTGGGCTGGAGAGATGGCTTAGAGGTTAAGAGCACTGGCTGTTCTTCCTGAGGTCCTGAGTTCAATTCTCAGCACCCACATGGTGGCTCACAACCATCTGTAATGGGATCCGATGCCCTCTTCTGTGTGTAGAATGACAGTGACAGTGTATACACACACATTTAAAAAAAGGTTTCTATTTTTTTTCCTTATTTTTATTTAAAAAAGATGGCATCTCCCGTAGTCAGGCCTTACCATGTAGCCACAGCTGGATTTGAACTTCGGATCCTCTTACCTCCACCTCCCAAGTGTTGACAATATAATCATATGCTACCACCTGGGGGTTAAGGAACTTTCTGTTTGTTTGTTTTCTTGAGACAGGGTCTCACTATGTAGCTCTGGCAGTTCTGGAATGTAGACAAGCCTGCCCTTGAACTTGCAGAGACCTTCTGCCTCTGTCTCCTGTGTGCTGGGACTAAAGGTGTACGCCAGTATGATTGGTTTAAGGAATGTTGTGGCGAGTCCTATTCTGATCCGGAGTAGACTGTAAGCTTTTGAGGGTAGGGCTACCACATTTTTGTAGCTGTGTAGGGCTTAAGTGATTCTCTGCACACAGTAGGCATGCTGTGTCTGCTGCCGATCATCTGCTTTCTAAGCGCTCAGCACCACCAATCCTGGCAGCATCTGGTAGAGAGCCCTCCCCCTTGGTCGAAACCTTTCTTACCTCCCACCATGCTGGTCTTTCAGGTTCAAAGGAAAATACCTTCCTGTCCCCTTATCACCTTATCCTGGTGCCCACCCAACCCTTACACAGCAAGTGCTAGAGGTTGACTCTGACAACTCAGAATGCACAGGGCTCTCCTCTGGCTTTCTTTTACCCTTATCTTTAAACAGATAACTACTGAGCTTGTTACGGTGTGAGCTTTCCTCAGGTTGAACAGAACTATTGCTTAACACTATTAACTCCTCCTTGTAGAATTAGGCCAACTGCACTAGGCCCATTACAAAATACCTTCAATTCTCACAACATCTGAAAGATGTTCAAATATATTATCAATAATCCAAACCTTTATGATAGTAAAAAGATCCATTGATTTTCAGCAGTACTTATTGGAGCCGAGACTATTTGCGTTTAAAAATTAAATTTGCAAGGATTTAAAGAGGTTTAGTTACAAAAAAACCAATTGACTACTTGATACTTCCTGGCCTAAGAATCCTACTGCTTCAGTTGTAGGTTCAAGAAATTGTTTCATAATTTTTTTAAAAATTATTTTGGGGCTGGGGAGTTGGTTCAGTTGTTAAGAGCACTTACTGCTCCTGCAGAGGACCCAGACTCAATCCCAGGCATCAACATGGTGGTTCACAACTGTGCGTAGCTTCAGACCTAGGGGATGGCACTCCCTTCTCACCTCCTCTGGTATATAGTGTGTGTGTATATACATACACACACACACACACACACACACACACACACACACATATATGCATGCAAGCAAAACCTTATGCATAAATTAATAAAATGAATAAATCTTACATATAGACTTTATTTTTATTTATGTATGTATGTTTTCTTGAGTGTATGACACATTTTGTGTGTGGGTACCCAGAGGTCAGAAGAAGGGTGCCCTATACTGGAATTACAGATGGTTGTGAACCACCTGATGTGTGTACAGGGAACCACACTTGGGTTCTGTGCAAGAGAGGAAGTATTCTGAACTGCTGAGTCATCTCTTCAGCATTGTATTTTGTGTGTGTGTGTGTGTGTGTGTGTGTGTGTACATGAGTGTGTGCTCTTGTTCACTGTGGTGGACACATGGAGGTCAGAGGACAAATTGTAGGAGTCGAGTCTCTCTCTTTCTACCATGTAGGTACCAAACTCAGGACACAGGGTTTTGAGACACTGATGCTTTTACCTGCAGAACCGTTTTACCCACGCAGGCTCCAGGAACTTTAAAAGCCTTTTATTCTACTTCCTGTCCAGAAATACACTGGGCATAATGCTGCAAACCTATAAACCCCAGGAGGCTTCCTGAGGCACCCTTCTTCTGACCTCTGGGTACCCATACACAAAAGTACTCAGGAGGCTCTTGAGTGTGGTGCCAACCTGGGATGTGGAGTGAATTCTGGGCTGTCTAGGACCACAGTGAGATTGTCTGGAGGGAAAAAAAAAATCTGCACAGAGAAAACACCTAAGTGAAAGCAAACCATGCCCAAAACTCAGAGGAGGTAAAACTTTCAGAAACATTCCAATTAAGTTTCAAGTCATGATCTGTGCCACATTATGGCAGTGCTAATAAAACAGAAAGCCCTTCAGTAGAACTGGTGTTGCAATACCTCCAGGGCTGTCCGCAGTATCCTAAAATGTGCTGAGCTGTGCTTGGTTAATCAGTAACAACACCCCATTCATCCCAATGCCAAGGACTAAAATGCCCAGCACATTAGCATTCTCTCTCGAGAAGCTAGAATTTCAAAAACTGTACTCATCACAAACTTCCTACACTAAAGACTTTATTTCTTAATGGTTCCCAAAGCATCTGTGCATACGGAGGCCAGAAGTGGACATCAGGTGCCTTCTTCAATCCCTCTCTACCTCATACATTATATTGAGGCAGGGTCTCTCACCTGAACCCAGAACTTGTTTGACTCGTCTATCTAGACAGCTTGCTCTGGGGAGTTTCTGTCTCTGCCTCTCATATACTGTTATCACAGGAGGGCTGCCACATACTGTTTATATAGGTGCTTGGTAGGGATCAGACTCTGGTCTCCATGCAGGACAGTTCTAAACAGGATGAGGGACTAATTCTACGAAGAGCTGTTAACAGTTAACCAATGCCTCGCTTTCACGGGAGAGGAGCTCACTTTTTAACAAGCTCAAGAGATACCTCTTTGAACACACACTTTGGTTACCAGGCTTCTGGACAGTATCTCTTTTGCTACAGATGTCTTTTGTTCTGAAGTAAAGAAGTTATTCTGGTGCAGCTATCACTAATAATTTAAAGAGCAGGATTAGGGCCAAGGAACCAAAACAATTACTACTTTTTGGTTTTGTTTTGTTTTTTGTTTTTCAAGACACAGCTTTTCTGTGTAACAGTCCTCACTGTCCTAGAACTCACTCTGAAGACCAGACTGCCCTTGAAAGATTCCCTTTCGATTAGTGCAGCCATTTCTTAAGAATGAGAATCTTTTAAGCTGGCCCTTGCTTAGCCCCTAGACAGTTAGACAATAGACCAGAGAGTACAGAAAGCACCCACTCTCTAGGAAGCTGCCCGACCATAAGAACAGATGGTATAGATCATATTTACTGCAGGGCAATTACAAGGCAGGAAACATCTCTGGGAAGCTGACTGACCACTATAGATTGTGCCCCAGGATGAGAAAACCAATATCAAGTTAGATGTCCTTGGTACTGACATAGCTATAGCCTGGTCCTGGGAACTCCAGGAGAGAAACATCTGCCAAGTCAGATATCCTTGGTCCTTGTCCTGGGAAACCCAGGATGGGAAAACATATATCAAGTCAGACGTCCTTGGTACTGAAATGGCTGCGTTGATATGGTTACAGCCTTGTCCCAGGAACTCCACGACGAGAAACATCTGCCTAGTTATCCTTGGCACTGAAATAGCTGAGCTAATGAAACTGTGTGTGTAATCTTTTTTTTTTTTTTCCTTTTCTTTTTTTCGGAGCTGAGGACCTAACCCAGGGCCTTGCGCTTGCTAGGCAAACGCTCTACCACTGAGCTAAATCCCCAACCCCAAAACTGTGTGATCTTAAATGACTATTTAAGCTTACATTTCTGTTGTTCGAGGCTCTTTACATCCCTCCTGCGTGAGGACCGTGTGGAGCCCCAGTGCACTGGTATCCCAAGTAAACCTCTTGTTTTTACATCAAGACTGAGTCCTGTGTGTTTGTGGGGTGGTGGGTGTCCTCAGGACTAGAGCGAGAGTTTCCTCTGTCTGAGGGTCTTTCAGCCTCAACTCACAGATATCCATCTACCTCTGCTTCCTGAGTGCTGGGATTAAAGGTGTGTACCACTGTTGCCTTGCATTAATTTTTAATTATATAATATCTCCTGCTTTTACTCTGCTCCAAATTTCTATCAGAATTCCTTTCTTAAAAGGGATTTGTTGGACTGATCTCTTCCTTATTTTTTTTTTTTTTTTGGTTCTTTTTTTCGGAGCTGGGGACTGAACCCAGGGCCTTGTGCTTCCTAGGCAAGCGCTCTACCACTGAGCTAAATCCCCAGCCCCGATCTCTTCCTTATTTAAGGTTAAGAACTAGTGTTACTGTTTATCATTTAGAAGATAAAGAAGCAAACTAGGAGACAAAGTCTCTGTGTAAGGTCACACCATTAAACAGAAGTCAACTAAGAATTTAGATCCAAAGTCCGACTTTCCTGTCCAGACAAAGTCCAACGTTAATGCCAGCTTTTGAATGTTTTTTTCCAGAAAGTCGCCCACAGACAGGGAATCATATTGTCACTTTTTAGTTTTCTTTCAATTCTTCTAAGCTGGGAACAACAAATGAAATTATTCAGATTGAGCCCTGGAGTCCATTACACTTTCAAACCGTATTACACTTCTTAGTGGGATGATCTTGGCAAATTATTCAACTTAGTATATGTCAGCTCTCACATCTGAAAAATGGAGTTGTAGCTGGGTGGTGGTAGTGAACACCCAGACCCTCACACTGTTCAGCGTGGCCTTTCACTGAGCTATATCCATCACCGGCCACAAAGACATTGAGATTATTATGACTATTTATGTGCACGTGTATATGTACACCACCTGTGTACATGGAGGCCAGAAGGTCCTCTGGGTCCTCTGGAGCTGGACTTACACCAAACTTGGTTCCCTAGAAGAGCAGAAAGTGCTCTTAACTGCTGAGCCATCTCTCTCGTCTCTGCCCAACACTTTAACAAAGAGAGCAGGCCCAAGGTTCTGAGCCAACTGCAATAGGTCCATGGAATTTTGGAACTTACTAATACTTATTATTTGAGTTTTTTAAAAAAAATTTTCCATTATATCGTTTTGTATTTAGAGTATTTTGACAAAGTTTTCCTTTAAAATTAATTTAAGTGAAAGCAAGTCATTTTCATTTTCAAAGAAAATGTTATAAAACATTAGGTACACCAGTTTGGCAGAAAATAGTTCAACTGAAAAACTATCTTCCCCAAATCTCTACATTCCTGTATCCTTTTACATCTGTGCCCTCACTTGAGCAATTTCCTCTGGTAGGAATGTCAGTCTGTAACTAATTAACTTTGAAGAGTTTAACCCGACTATCTTTTACAGGGTGCTTCTCCAAACCTTTTTAAATTTCTCTTCTACAAATCAGAATCAGATTTTCTCCCTTTCACTTGGTCTCTCATTCCATTAAGTTCCATTTCTGATCCTATATCATAATTACTGCGTCGCCACATCGGACTGTTATTTCTCTTGATATTAAGGGTAGTAGGGTTTGAATTCAAGTCAAGATGTCACTGGCTGACTGTATTTCCTTGAAAAGGTTGACCTTGAGCTTGCCCTTTTGAAAAATGGAGAGAGAACTTGGAGTTTGGCTGTCCTAGTGCTGGTCGTGTAACATTTGCTAAACTAATACTTCCTTTTCTTTTTCTTACATAGGTGGAGGCCTATATATAACCATGCCAGATCCTTCTTACACATTGTTGTGTCAGTTAAATACTTGGCATGCACTACACATCTTCCACAGTACTAATGTTGCAGCTGTAGAAAATCTTCCGTGGTTTTTTTTTTTTTTTTCGGAGCTGGGGACCGAACCCAGGCTCTTGCGCTTGCTAGGCAAGTGCTCTACCACTGAGCTAAATCCCCAACTCCCGAAAATCTTCCGTTTTGATTGACAGCAAAGAGACACTATGTCAGAGACGACTTTTTCAAGTAGCTCTAGATACATTTTAGTGAAGACTTAGAAATTAGGGAGGAGAGAGTTGCATAAGATACGATCCAGTGATTTTTAAAGCTGAGGCATTTTGAGGAATAAGGTTTTAAGCTAGGTGCGCTGGTCCTCATGTCAGCACTAAGAATGCTCAAACAGGAGAATGGCAAGTTCTAGGTTAGTCTGAGCTACAAATGGAGACCCCCATCCTTCATAGCTCCCACAGAAGGAAGTGAAAAGAAAGTATCATGTCTTTTTAAAAGCACTTCTGGTAAGTGGAGAGAAATGCCAAAGGATAGGTTTTTTTTGTCCAGTACATATATGGCTAGCTCTAGTATATAGGGTAGTCTCAGAAGATCACCTTTGGTGTTACCTGCCTCTGGTATTAGTGGTAAATAAGCATGGATAAACCATTCATACGCGTTATAGCATTCCTACATGTTGTAGAAACCAGCGACTTGCATAGACATACAGGTATTTGCTGAGTATTGTTGTCCAAATGAGACAAGCATATCTTGTAAGTTAAGAAAAGGTTGGATCGAATTTCATGCTAGTAAAAGAAGCCTGTCACAGAGGACCAAACAGTGTATTACTTTTTCATAGCAAACGTCTTTAACAGATAAACCCTATAGTGATGGTGAGTAAATAAATGGTTGATTGTAAGGAGCTTGGGGGAAGAGGTCATGTGGAATAAAAGCTAATGGCATAAACCTTATTTCAGGGTGGGTGTAAATGTTTTGAGAGTGAAAGTGGTGATGGCTGCACAACTTTTGGACACAGTAAACGCTACCGAATTGAACACACTAAGGGAATGAGAATTCTATGGGCTGTTTATTCTGTCTTAATAAAGTTGTTACGAAAACCAAAACCAGAAGCCACCAAGACGAAAGGCTAACCACTTCTAACGAGAGAAAGAGCGTGTGGCAAGCTCGCCTTCCGGGCTGGGTAGCTCCAGATGGGGGCAGATCCAGGAGAGCAAGCTTCTGGTCACACCAGGGCTCACCCATTCCCTAAGGGATTTGGACGCACTGTCCTCTTTCTGAACTCAGTTTCTTCACGCATTCCAAGGGGGTGGTTCTGACACTCTCTTTTGCTCGGACCCTTAGAAGCCGGAGCTCCAAACTCCCAACTCTGCATCCACCTGGCCCATCAGTGCTACCGTAAGAAACATTACCTGTAGGCACCAATGGCCGCCGGGGCTTTTGAAGTGCTGATCACTTTTCTGATTATTGACGACATGCTAATCCTTCCCTCTTGAAGATCCTCCAGAGAAGAAACGGCAGTAACAACATCCACTCTTTTTGTCACTGACCAAACAGCCCTAGGTAAAGAGTTTTGGTTCAGGGACCGCCTCCGGTGAATTCGCAGGGTCCGATGGGAATTGTAGTTCATATGTGACTCCACGACACGTGGAGGAAGAAGCCGTGCTGCTCATGCGCGCTCAGTTCACTTGCTCGCCCGCCGTGGTGGGATCTTCCAGGGGTTTCAGAACCTTGTCACTGACCGGCGAAGCCCTCGGAGCATTTGGCAGGTTGGTAGTGAGGCGCTAGTGCCTAGCGGGCGCCGCGTGTGTGGGCTTACTCACAGTGGCGGTGTCCGGTTGCCGCATCTTTCACTTGCGGAGGTCCATGCTGCCTGGGCGGGCCCTCTTGCAGTCCAGAGCCTCTCGCTCCTGCGCTCCTTTTAAGTTTGTCGTTGCCTTGCCAGGCGGAATCCCCTCTGGGAATGTGCTTGTATCCCTTTCCTGGTACAGTAAAGGACCCGGATAGGTCATTGCGGGGGGCGGGGGGGGGGGACCAAGCAGAGGTGTGGCGTTGCCTGCTTTTCGCCATCCCCTGCTTCCTTTCTATGCACGATCTCAAGATTTGAGCAGAGCCCTAGTGACTGGGGTCTGCTTTCCGGAGAAGAGTCATCTTCCTCTAGCTCACGACTTTAGCTTTCCCACCCAGGACCTTGGGTATATTAAGATATACTAATCAGTAATTGATAATATATCATAAAAAGTGTATTTTAAAGCAGTTCTTTAGTGTATTTGATGTAATTTTGCCTTTTGAGAAAGATAAAAACTAATTTGCACCCTCTAAGATAGATGTATGTTTGTGTTTTTTTTTTTTTTTTGTTTTTTGTTTTTTGTTTTTTTTCATAAAGACGAGTTTTGGCTGAGTATTTGATACTGCAGGACATAAAGCATCTAAAGTGTTTTTTCAGAGCTGATGTTTGATTTTATAATAGTCAGTGCTGAGATGATATTTTGCCTAAATATGTAGTACAATTGGAACTACGATTAGGGTCAGTTGTTGGAAAAGTCTATCCCAATCCAAACCAAAATTATTTAAAAAATAAAGCTTAAGTTAGCGACTCAAGCAGTTTTTGAAATCCAACAGTGCAACCCAGCACAATCCGAAGACTTGCTAACTTGGCATATGATGAAAACAATTTTAAGAGAAATTTAGGCTTGTTTTTATAACATCATTTCTTAAGAGCGTAAACCTGGATGTACAGTATAAACACCAGGTTCATAACTTCCTTGAATCTTGGCTGCTATGTTTCAGGCAGTATTCGTTGGTGTTGTATGGTGGGTAAGTATAGGCCATCACTGCTGAACTAAGGCTGGAGGGAAGTCAAGGTACAGCACAGCCGGACACTGCCAGATTCGCTACCCGATTGACTTTTGAATTGCTCTTGCTGGACTTTTCATCACCCCTCATCCAGCTACATGACCCTGTATGGGGTTTTGACCTACAGTCGAAGAAGGTCTGAGGCTACATAGAGTTTCCATGCTGTGTCAGAGGGAATGTAGTAGTGGGCTACATGTTTCTTACCTTGCTAACATAGCTTTCTAGTGACGCTTCGTTTGTATGTGCACGTGAATCTGCAATACTTGTGTTGTTTTGATCCCAGACTTGGTCTGTGGTCGTCTTCTGAGTGCAGTGTGACGGTGAGGAAGGTCAGTATGTACTGTAAGAAAGTCCTCTTTATTCCTTGTCATCCTGTCCCCATCTTGTCCCATGTAATGCTGAAGGGCTGCTCCCCTGCTCATTAGTCAAGAATGACGGGATCCCTGTGCTTGGTTTAGGGCTTCATCTGGAATAAAAGAGCTTCCTGCTTGGACTCCACAGCCTGTTTGGCTCTGTCGTCTTCTACCCATGTCCTCCTGGGTTCTGATTCCTGTGTTTACATGGTAGATTCCTAAACAAAAATTACAGCTGACATTTTCTTTCTTTCTTTTTTTTCTTTTTTTCAGAGCTGGGGACCGAACCCAGGGCCTTGCACTCGCTAGGCAAGCGCTCTACCACTGAGCCAAATCCCCAACCCCCAGCTGACATTTTCTTACTGGCTCTCCCGTAGGTTGCGCAGTTATCCCCATATAGAACACTTCATATGTGCTCTCAGTCTCCAGTTGTTTTGAATTTTAGGAGTAAGGAATGGGGCTAGCAGGCCTGGATGGATCTCAGAATGTTCACCAGCTTGGAAAATTACATCACCAGCGGCTTGGTTACCTTTTCTTTGAGGCACAAGGATAACACACTTGTCTTTGCTGTTGTCTACATGGAAGTTTATGTGTTGGTAGAAGTAAATCCTAATATTAAGGAGTCGAAGTGCAGGCTTGGTAACTGCTGCTCTGAGTTTTCCTTTATTTCAGCGTCTCCACGGTGCACAGTTTAGCCTTCCCTCCATCAGCAAAAGAATCAATGGCTGTTCTATGGGGGCGAAGGCTTTATGTATTATGCCAAGTGCCAATGTTGGTCCCTTTGTTTACGTGAATATCCACTAGGTTTTAAATCTCCATTTCAGACTGTTATCTAGTGTAGTTGTGGAAAAATACAGAAATGCATATTGTTTTATTAAAACAACATCTCTGGTTCTTTATGTTACCTGGTGTGGGATATTAAAAGTTATATCTCTGGTCAGCCATGTTATGAATTTTATTTTTGAAAAAGGAAAGAAGTGTTTCAAATTGACTCAGTGAATAAAGGAGGGTGTTGGTCCAGGTGTGGGAGTGAACTCCTAATTAACCCATCAGGTTTTCTCTGCAGTCAGCCTTTATGTGTTTCCCTTGAAGTCTGAGTGAATTCAACACCAGTAACTTATCTTCAGTGTGGACTCAAATATTTTAGTTATAATTTATCTCAGTCTTCTTGTTTCAGCTAAGAGCCAAGATAAAGTGTTATAAGTAATTTAATTTTAGTGCCCCTGCCTCAGCTCACTTTATGCATCATTAGTGTTTGTATGTAACTTAGTTATTTGGCCGTGTAAAATATGCCAGTTGGACAGTTCTGTGAAGAAACTCTGTTCCTTTGTTTTTTGAGACAAAAACTGTGAAGCTCAGGATGGCTTGCTGTGTAGTCAGTCCCGGTTGCCTTCAATCTCGAAGAGGCGCCCCGCCCCCCTACAGGAAAACATGTCTCTGTACCTGTTAATATCTTACTGATGTGATTGCTGTTGTATGTATGTGATGAGTTTTGGGTCTGGGTACCTTTCATGACTTTATTGAAATCTCTCTTTTTTGGAATCTCTGCTACAGATTGAGATAGTAACATTTTGGTATCATCAAACTTTGAGTTATATAAATATTTATTAAAGTTATTATTATTATTTTTTTACCTTTCTTATTTATTTGTGTTGGGGGTGAGGAGCATACCTTGGTGGGCATGTAGTTGTTGGAAGACGGTTGGGAGTAGGCTCTCTCCCTGCATTGTGTAGGTCTCAGGATTGACTTCAGACCAGCAGGTTTAGTGGCAATTGCCCTTACCCGCTGAGCCATATTACTGGCTTGGTTTAGAATTGTATATTCTTTGTTACGTTTTGAAATTGGGTCTCAGGTAGTTCTGCTGACCTCGTACTGTGCAGCTAAAGGCTGACCTTGAACTCCTGCCTCTGCTTTCCAGACGCTGATGTGAGCAACCACACCTGGCAGTTCATTTGGTGAGCTTTCTCTCCCTCTATTAAGTGTATTGCTCTCTTTCCAGAAATGTCTAACGCAAAGGAGAGAAAACATGCTAAGAAAATGAGAAGCCAGCCCAGTAATGTGACTCTGTCCTCCGGCTTTGTGACTGAGAGAGATGGAAAGCGCCATTTTGGGGGGAAACCTTCCCAATCTCAGAAACAAGGTAAGCCACCCACACCGTCCTTGTCACACACTGTCCTTGTCACACACTGGTCTGATCACACACTGGTCTTGTTCTCAGAAACAAGGTAAGCCGCATACACCGTCCTTGTCACACACCGGGTCTGGTCACACTCTGGTCTTGTCATTTCATTTTGAGTAATTGCTTTGGCCAATTTTGTTTGCTCACCATCGTCTTGGACATAAAGGAGTTCATTTAAGGAAAGATACAGAAAACTCTCATCAAAGTTTGTGCTGGGAAACCTGCCTTCTTGTTAAAGTTGAGTTATAAGCCCACATTAGTACTCACAAACCTGCACCAGTCCTTGTCCCTGGAGGGCAGGGAGAATCTTCAGTGTACTTCCTTCCTCAGCTTCTGCCAGAGGGCGGAGACTGTGGAAGAACAGGGTGCATGGAGCACCAGCTCTGCCTGGGGTTGGAATCTCAGCTGTGGGCTCACCCACTGTGGTCATGGAACACTTTGGAATTTCATTCTCTCTTTTGAAAAATGAAGGAAGTAGAACCCACTTAATGAGTTGTTTCTAGACTTTAAAATTACAGTCTGGTAAAGTGCTCAGGATAGGTGCTCAGTGGGTAAAGTGCCCACCCATGCCTGACCACCCGAGTTCCATTCCCTAAACCCACTGTGAAAGGAGAGAACTGACTTTGAAAGTTGTCCTCTGTAAGTTAGTATGCTATTGATACATAAAGTTACAGTCTGTGTGAGATATTCATTGTGTGTGTGTGTGTGTGAAGGATGGGGCAGGGAGGGAGGGAGGGAGAGAGGGGGGTACGAATGGAAGAGAAGAGAAAGTGGGGAGGAAAAATAGAGGTTTGCTATTCCTTAGGTGTTCACTTGACTTTGTGAGACAGGCATGCCATTATAGGATGATTATGCACACTTCAGAGCTCATAGTTCAACCTAAGGTATACTTCCGTCCCCTGAGAGAAATATAGTCAGTATATCACTAACTAGTGTGGTAATTTCACATCCTTGTGTAGTGATAGGGTGCACATGTCCTCTGGGACAACAGTGGAGAATGACAGTTAGGAAAGCTGATTTAAAGCAGCCTGCTTTATCCCTGTTTAAATAAATGTTAGATATAAACTCTTAAGCTCTAGATTTAGATCTAGAAGTAGAGGACTATGGTTTGACATGTGGTTCACCTTTCCCAAAAAGTATCTCATTTAAACCTCGCAATGACAAACCTTTTAACATGTTTTAAGATTATAGTAGCTTAATAATTCACATCCCAATGAAATAAACAGGAACCCTGTAAAGTTCTCCACTGACCTCTCTTATGTCCATAACCGTTCAGGCCATAGCAAGGGGCTTACATTAACAATTCATGTTGCATTGGGAATCTCAAAGGAAAACATGTCTCTGTACCTGTTAATATCTTACTGATGTGATTGCTGTTGTGTGTGTTAATATGTCACACGGATGTGATTGCTGTTGTGTGTGTTAATATGTCACACGGATGTGATTGCTGTTGTGTGTGTTAATATGTCACACGGATGTGATTGCTGTTGTGTGTGTTAATATGTCACACGGATGTGATTGCTGTTGTGTGTGTTAATATGTCACACGGATGTGATTGCTGTTGTGTGTGTTAATATGTCACACGGATGTGATTGCTGTTGTGTGTGTTAATATGTCACACGGATGTGATTGCTGTTGTGTGTGTTAATATGTCACACGGATGTGATTGCTGTTGTGTGTGTTAATATGTCACACGGATGTGATTGCTGTTGTGTGTGTTAATATGTCACACTGATGTGATTGCTGTTGTGTGTGTTAATATGTCACACTGATGTGATTGCTGTTGTGTGTGTTAATATGTCACACTGATGTGATTGCTGTTGTGTGTGTTAATATGTCACACTGATGTGATTGCTGTTGTGTGTGTTAATATGTCACACTGATGTGATTACCTGTTCTACTGCTTACTTACTTTGTGACTTGGGCTTTTCCTTATTCTACACAAGATTCCCCTTTTAAAAAAGGTAGTAGGGCCTGTGGGATGGCCCAGGGTGTGTGAAAGCCCTTGCTGGATGAGCCTGGAGACCTGAATTTAATACTCAGAACCTGTGCTCGTGTGTGCGTGTGTAATAACTTACAGGTTGTCTCTAGGGTTAACCAGTTAATTCTGTGCTGTAGTCCTGTCTCTTGTGTGGGTGATGTATTTCTTTTTGTTTTGCTTTTGAAAATGTACTAGAGCTTCATTCTGGAACCTCACGGCAGTGGCAGATCAAGATGAGCCCCCACTTACTTCCTGAGTCTGATGCGAATGAGCAGACTTCCTCCAAAACCATGTTTAAGAAAAAGGGAGGCTGGAAAGCAGGTCCTGAGGGCACTTCTCAGGAGATCCCCAAATATATAACCGGTAGGTGTTTGTTGGGAGGTGTGCGAGCTCTTTATCCACACTGCCTCGCTGCCCTGCCTCGCTGCCCACCCGCTCTGTCCTGACCACCTGCTCACCTCTCTCCTGGGCTTTGACCATTGCATCCTTAAGCCTGCGGCTCTCCCTTCTTTAGACTCTCTCTGACTCATCTCCTGAGTCTGTGGGTGGGCTGTTCCCCTCTCCTCCATCTCTCTGCCCCTTTGAAAGGACCTCACACACTCTTTAGCATGGTTCTGTGTATGCAGAGCAAATCTTGTAGACACCAGGATTTAAAGCTTGGCTCTGGGCTCTTGCCAGCCTCACTTTCATGGCTGCATGACCTCCACCCCTACTAAATTCTAAGCTAAATTCTGTGTCCCTTGAACAAAGCTTAGATGTCCTTTTGATATCTCTGATCCTTCTCAGATGAATTTGGTTGTTTCTCTAGTACCCTGCTTTTGCTTGAGACTGATTCTGTTTTATAATGAAGAAAATCAATAATTACAAGTATTGAAAAAAACAAAATAGTAAACTCTGTCTTTTCATTTGTGAATGTTGTACTTAAGAACGGTGATGATTAGGGACTGGCGAGGTGGAGAGGTGGTCACAGCATTTGCTGTGCAAGCATGAGAGTTGTGTCTTTCACGTCCACAGGAAGGTGGGTGTGGTGTACATGCTAATAACCCCAGGGCCGTGGGGCAGAGACAGGTTGGCCCTGGGAGCTTTCTGTCCAGCCGGTACCCCCAAACCAGTAAGCTCCTGGTTCAGTTAAGAAACCCATGTTAGAGGAACAAATCAGAGAATGATGGAGGAAGACATCTTCCTCTGGCCTCTAGATGTGCCTCTGGGCACAAGTGGCCACACACTCGCATATAAGCACACAGCACACATGTACAACTAATAAGAATAGGAAACAGCAGTTGTGATCATGTTACACAAAACTCCTAAGGTTGGCTAATCCTTTTTACTGACCAGATTATTTAGGAAGCTCAATTTTTTTTTTCTAATTAGAAAATGGGATTCTTTTAGAAAACTTGGAAAAATATTAACATTGAGGAGTCTTCTCGAGGGAACAGAGCACAGAAGTGACCAGTGTTGGCGCTTCCCTCATAGGATCATAGTGCCTGGCTGTAAGCTCTTGTTCAACTGGGCTCCCACTAAAACCCAGCGGAGAGACTGCTGACTTGTTAGGAGTGACCTTACCTTTGCCATTCCCGTCAACAGCTTCTACCTTTGCTCAAGCACGAGCTGCCGAGATCAGTGCCATGTTAAAAGCTGTGACCCAGAAGTCCTCCAATTCCCTGGTTTTCCAGACTCTTCCACGGCACATGCGGCGAAGAGCCATGAGCCACAACGTCAAACGCCTTCCTAGAAGGTTGCAGGAGATGGCCAAAAAGGAGGTAGGCACTTCCCTTAGTGTAAATGTTTACGTTTGTCAGTCCTAGAAGAGTTTTAGGGACGTCAGCATATGTCCTAAGGCATTCTCGTTTTCTTCTTGAATATCTGTAGTTTGACCATTACGTAGCCCTATCCACTTCTCTAGCTGCTTTAGCAGGCAGTTAGATTTTATAGCTGCTTTAGTAACCTTTAATCCCGGTGCTCAGGAGGCAGAGGCAGGAGGATCTCTGAATTTGAAACCAGTCTGGTCTAGAGTTATTTTCCAGGCTAGCCAGGACAACATGGTGAGACCCTATCTCACGCCAAAGCAGGAATTTAAGATACAGTATTTGGGACCCCTCTGTTTGCCCCCCCCCCCTTTTTTTTTTGTTTGACTTGTACCTAAGGGCGACCTTGAACTGATCTTCTGCCTTGGATTACAGGCATGGGCTTCCACCTTCCTAAGCAAAACCTCCTCTTTCTTTGTTTTGGTTTTGGTTTGGTTTTTTTGAGACAGGGTTTTTCTGTTTAGCCTTGGCTGTACTGGAACTTACTCTATAGACCAGGCTGGCCTCTGCCTCCTGAGTACTGGGGTCAAAAGGTGTGCGCTGCAGCTGCACCCGCCCCCCCTCAGTCCCTCTCCCCCCAGGAATTGTTTACTTTCTAGATTGCATGTGAGGTCTGTTTCCTAGCAAAATTTAGCAGTTATCTGTCTGTAGTCTAATGAAATGAATGAATTGGTGTTTCTATTTCTGTATTTCCAATCTTAAGTTTAAGATAAGAAATTAGTGTTATGTATCTTGTTAGTATGTGTGTGCTTTGCCTGCATGCATGTATGTGCACTATGTTTATGCCTGGTGCCCACAGTCAGAAAAGGGCACCAGAAGCTGTGGATGGTTTTAAGCCACCACATGGTTGCTGGGAATTGAACCTGGGTATTGGAGAGAATGGTGCCATCACTCCAGCCTGTGTGTTGTATCTCCATAAGGGATAAGGCTTGCTTGTCCTGTTAGCAAGTGTTGGGGCTTTGTCTCCTTTCCAGGCTCACCTGCCTCTGAAACCCTTTCCATTGTCTCCCTCTCAGTCAACTGAAGAAACTGCAAACTAACCAACTAAGCAGAGTGGCCCGTCAGGTCTCCGTCCCATCTGTTCATACTTAGTCGTTTGAATCTTAATGCTCAGCTGTGCTCTGGGACGCTTACAAAGTAGGTTCAGCCTTTCTTGTTTAAACTGTAGGCTGAGAAAGCCGCTCATCAGAAAAAAGAACATTCGAAAAATAAATGCCACAAAGCCCGAAGATGTCACATAAACCGGACCCTGGAGTTTAACCGCAGACAACAGAAGAATATATGGTTAGAGACTCATATCTGGCATGCCAAACGGTTTCATATGGTGAAGAGGTGGGGTTACTGTCTCGGGGAGAGGCCCACGGCCAAGAGCCACCGAGCCTGCTATCGAGCTATGACAGACCTCTGCCTCCTACAGGTGAGCCATGCTGCTGGACTTAGAGCCTTCACTGTGCAGACTCTTAGACTTGCATGATGTGATGAAGCCCTTTCTGTGACGGTACACACCTTACCGGTGCAGACAAGGACTCCACCGGGTGCGGAGAGGAAGAAGCTTAGTGAGAGATACACATCTGTCAGATTACTAGTCAAACAGATGGGCACGAGGGACAGGATGCCTTTCTTTTCTTTTTTTCTTCTTTCTGAGACAGGGCCTCACACTAGGCGGTGCTGGACTAGAGTAGAACACTTGTTTTTAGTGCCTCACATGTGTTTGTTCGTCAGTAGTCCTTACAACAACAGCTCGTGGACATAAGTTCCTGTTTTGTATCTGTGGAGACTGAGTTACCCCTGACCATACAGCCACTGAGCTTGGGGCTCAGGCCATCTGACTTTAGACCATTTTTCTTTGTTGTGACGCAGTTGTATAAATTTGGGTGAGCTCCATCTGGTCACTGGTAACTCAGAGGGAGCCACTGTTGGCAGAAAGGTTTCTGTGTCAATGATGGCAGTGGTTGATAGGGACTTGTTCAAACCACCGCTGTAATTTTCACTTCTGACTGCTTCACAGACTGGACTTACTTCAAGGTGCTGTGGAGAGGGTTGCTTTGGGAACTGGTCACTATCTCGGTGCCTTGATGCCCTCTCCTGGGAGATGAAGAATAGTAGGACTGAGTGTTAACTTCAGTGACTGTAGCTGTCACCACACCACAGTTCTGGAGGATTCTTCATACTCAGTCTAGTCTCTCCTCAACTTCCCCTCAGTTTCCCCGTGCATTGCTTACTCAGACTTGCATGGGAGGGAGATGGACAGATTAATTCTTCATGTTCCAGTTCAGCACTGCACGCCCAGGTGCTGCACTGGCTGCCACGTGAACAGCTTTGGCAGAATTTCGTGGAATTCTTGTCTTACTTCTTCACTGTGGCTTCTCACCTTATGTAGATCTGGGAAACGAGTAGTTCTTTATTTAGAAGCAGCAGTTTTTATAGCCAATTTTGAACTTGCTTGTGAGAGTAAAGTACGATATGCTTGCTAAACTGTAGGACACTGTGTATGGTGAACTAAATGAAGATGCATTTGGCTTTTGACTCGGATGGCTTAAGAATACCTGCTAATAGCAGTGGGCAGGGTTTAGGTTTTGAGTTGTTGAAAAGCTGGCTTCAGGGAATTGATTGTGTTTTTAGAATAGGTTTTCTGGTTGCCTGAGATGTTAGATCAGATCCCCTCTGGACCTGGAGTTACAGGCAGTTGTGAACCACCCAAAGTGGGTGCTGGGAATTGAACTTGGGTCCTGTGCAAGAATAGTTTGTGCTCTTAACCTCCGAGCCATCTCCTGTGTTCCTCAATGGGGTTACTGGCTTCTTAGTATTTTTACCCCATAACAGAGCATAGAATATTTAATTATGTTTCTCCTTTGTTCAGGATTTATCATATTACTGTTGTTTGGAGTTGAAGGGCAAAGAGGAAGAAATACTGAAGGCACTTTCTCAAATGTGCAGCATAGACACAGGTAAATTCTAAAGCTGTGTGCTGCTTTAACCTTGTATCTGTTCATTTGTAAATGAATGTCCATTATAAACACTACTAAGCACCTCACAGTTTTAATATGGAAATGTGAGATATTCCCAGTGAGTATGTTAATTTAAGAAAGGTTGAGTTGATATTTAAATCTTTACTAACATTCTCAGGTGTAAAGTGAGCCATTATTCTGTGGAATAAACTGAGACAGAAACAACCTGAAACTCACTAAATCATTGATTTAACAAATATTTCTTGAGACCTTACTCTGTGCCCAGTTTTCTTTTAAGCTGTGGCCAGAACTAAAGCTTCTCTCGGAGACTGACAATTGCTAATAGTATTCTCTCCGGAATAAATAACGCTGTGTGTGAGCACAGCACCTGCAGTTACACTGTTTCATTTGTGTGTGCCAGGACTGACTTTTGCTGCAGTTCACTGCTTGTCTGGGAAGCGGCAAGGGAGCCTCATGCTTTACCGGGCAAATAAGTATCCCAGAGACATGCTTGGGCCGGTTACCTTCATCTGGAAGTCTAGGGAGACCCCAGGGGACGCCTCTGAGGAAAGGCAGCTGTGGATCTGGCTTCACCCAACTCTTAAACTGGTATGTCTTTCTGTTACATTCCATCTAATTACACAGCGAGTGGAGGGCTTTAACCGTACACATGTGGGAGTCTGCTCTTTCCTTCCACTGCGTGGACGCTTATATTCATAATTACCACTGGGAGACAGCATTTTAGACATTTCAGGGTATACAAGTTTGGCTGACAGTTTGATGTTATACTTTTTTTAATGAATCAATTAAAATGTTAGTTTCCATCCATTCCTCCCTCCTTCCCTCCCTCCCTTCCTTCCTTCATTTGTTTCTGAGTGCCTGACTTTCCTGTATTTGCTGTGTAGACCAAACTGGCCTCAAATTCAAAATGATCTGCCTGTTTCTGTCTCCCAAAAACCCATGTGTCGTCATGCCTGACTGATTGTCTATTTTTTTAAAGATATGTTTATTTGTTTTATGTGAGCACACTGTAGCTGTCTCCAGACACACCAGAAGAGGGCATCAGATCTCATTACAGATGGTTGTGACCCACCATGTGGTTGCTGGGATTTGAACTCAGGACCTTTGGAAGAGCATCAGTGCTCTTAACCACTGAGCCATCTCTCCAGCCCCTGATTTTTTTTTTTTATTTAATTTTTTTTATCTAAAACTATTGAGCAAAGAATGGATATACTTAGCTTGACTATAATGATTTGATAAATATGTATGCATTCGGTAATGTTTAGCATAGTGAGCATACCCATCTCTGTCAATATAACTTAGAACACTGCATTTAACTTAAAAAATTTAAGGATTTACTTATTTTCTATTTTATGTGTATGCCCAGTACCCATGGGGGCCAGAAGAGGTGGTTTAACCATTAAGACATATATCTCTTGAGCCCTCTGTGTTTAAATTTTGAAGATTAAATTAAATGTTTACGTACTTCCTTAGGCTGTCCTAGAGGAAATAAAAACAACGTGCCAGTGTTCAGAACCCGTCAAGCCAAGTGTCTGTGTGCCTGCCCCACTCCTGACACCAGCCCAGGAAGACATTCAGGCAGGACTAGCTGATGACAAAATCGGCAAGAAAAGAAAAAGGAGAGATGATGGGGAAAATGCTAGACGAGCGAAGAAGACCATTGGTGACGGGACAGGAGATCCCTGCCAGCCACGGTCGTGGCTCTCTCCCACTACAGGGATCGTAGTCAGGTAGGAGGGGGTTCAGAGTGAGACTGTCCTTGTGACAACACTCGAACGCCACTCCCCCCTCCCCCCTTCCCCTTTGTTTTTTGTTTTGTTTTTTCAATAGAGGGTTTCCCTGCCTGCCTTTTGCACTCACTGCATACACCAGGCTGGCCTCAAACTCAGACTGCCTGCCTCTGCCTCCCAAGTGCCGGAATTAACGGTGTGTGCCACCCTGCCCGGCTTTCTTGTGCTGTGTGCCACTGTGTCTGCTATGACTTGTCCCATTTTCGCCAGTGGTAGAGACACCATGTGTGATGGACGTTTCTGTTTTCTGGTCTTCTCTCAGTGACTTGACCATGGAGATGAACAGGTTCCGGCTGGTCGGACCTCTTTCGCACTGTATCCTGACCTCAGCACTGAGGGCTGCTCCTGTACACAGAGTGAGTAAACGGCAGATTTGTGAGGCCTCACATACGATCTCCTATCCCAGTGGGTTGCGTCGTAGTGAGTATTTCCCAGCTTGTTTTTGCTAATTTTTGTTTTAATCCTTGACTTCTAGAAGATGGAATCTCAGTGGGTGTGGCAGTCAATTGGGTATTTAAGTGCCATCCTCTGCTTGCTTTCTTGATTCTGTAGAAGGTAATCCCTGCTCCCTAGATGGGCAATGGGATATCTCTAAAATCTCTGCTTTTTTATGTCCGTTTCCCCCCTTTCCTTCAGTTTTTGTTTTCTTTTAGTTTGGCTTATCTGACTGATTTCTGGAAAGTTTTGAGCAACATGTCTCATGTGACAGTGTTGACCACTTATGTGACTGAGCGGCCGAGGAACTGATTTGTACCTTTATTTAATTTTAACTAAGGCTCTTGTGACCTGTGTCCTCTCACACCTGCAGTTCTCCCCTCACCTTTGGTCTTTGGCCATGTTGGCCTTCAGGCTCTAGAATGTGCTACTTCCCATTTCTGTCACGACTCACACCTGTTTTCCTTCTGCCTGTTGAGCACCCTGTGTGCTACTCTCGGTTGGGCTAAATGTCCCTCGTTCTTCAGGTTTCAGCCTGTCTCCTGCACTCTGCACTCCATCTGGAACCTTCCCCTGCTCTGGTTATCTTGCTTGCCTGTTGTTTCTGTTGCATCTGCACATTCCTCCGTTTACAGGTACATTCTGCTCTGCATTAACATTTCTTGACATCTGTGGTTCCGGTGGCAGGCAGTGCTGGCCCTGCCCTCTACCTTGTCCCCAGTGCTTAGCACAGTGCCTGGCATACAGAGGTCTTGTATCTGCTCACAAAGGATGGAGTGAAGATTTGAATTCAGAAGGCTTGATTCTAGGGCCTGGACTTGAAACCACTTAGCTCTGCTAGGGGAGTGGCAGACAAGTTACCACTTTAGGGTCTGGAGGAGGCTTTCAGCATGAGTAGTGACTCTAGGCAGTCGTATTTGTCACACTTCTATACTTGAAATGCTTTGGCAACCTTGCTAAATCCCAGCCTTGCCAAGAAAGACAGAAATGAAGTGTTTACGCGTCTCCTCCAGCGTTGCTGAGAACAATGAGTGCAGTGGTTTACTTAAAGTTTTCATTGGTTTGGTGAGAAAGGGACACTATTGCTTAAATTAGAGAGGATGAGGGTGGCAAGATTCCCGGGAGAGGGTCTCTTAGGGAAAGAGAGGGACAGTGCTTACTTAAGCTGTGTCTTTGAAAAGCACGGCTGTACTCCCTCCCGTGAATGTGAATTGCTAATTAGAGTGTTTCACTGGTAGCGCTTGCTGTCCTAGATAGGCTGTCACCTTCATTGCCGCTCCAGTGAACTGGTTGTTCTCACACAGAAACCAGTCGGGCAGAGCCTTGTTGCAGTGTGCTCCATCTGCAGCAGGCACTGAGCCTGGCTCGTTGTCTTTCTGCTGAGGAGGTGTCCTTGTTTTTCAGGGTGAGGAGGATGCAGAGGAGACACCGCATGGCTGGTGGACTGACACGTGCAGGAGTCCTCATGGCCTTTCTCTTCACCAGAGACAAGAAGCAGTGTTTCAGTTGTTGGGAGGTACAAGGGGCTGGGCGCTAGGGAGGAGCGGGAAGTGGTCAGGAGAGCGGTTTGCAGGTGGGCTCCTAGGAGTAGCCTTGCTTTTTATCCTGCTGTCACTCGTTGTGATGTAACAGGAGAATCGGGTAAGAAGCCCAGAGTTAAAGAAGAAAGCGTTGGGTCCATGGTCGTCAATGAAGTGGCGAGCTTGTTCACATTCTAAGTGACAGCTTTCTGGAGTGCAGCAGTGAGCAGCAGGTGTTGACCTAAGTCTGTACTTACTGCCCCGGATGCACATGCTGTTACTCTAGTGTGTACTCAGTTGTAAGGAATGGTCTTTATGGTCTTTAAAGTTTATTTTCCAAGAAACTTTATTTTTAAAGTGTTAATTTATTTTTGAAGGTATTAGTGGGCAAAGGGTGATATGTATTTTAAAACAGGTATCCCAAGGGAAAACGTTTCATTGGAAAACTCTGAAAGATTTCAAAATACAAACAAGATTGTGTCAATAAAACATTTTTATTACCTTTATTAATTATGTATGTGTACATGTGTGTACTTCTGGAAGTCAGGTCTCTCCTTTACTCGCAGAGATTGAACTCAGGTCGTCAGCAAGTGCCTTTGCTCACTGAGCCACCTTGTAGGTCCTGGGAGTGCCTTTCTGCAAACTCGCTTTTATGCGTTCATTGTGTCTCTGTTTTGTTGAAGGGATATCGTCACCGGCAGAAATTCCAGCAGGTACTATTCTGGGATTGACAGTCAGGGACCCGAGAGTAAATTTGCCTCCACAGCGGTGCAGAGCTTTGCCTGATCCAGAACGATACCACGGTGAGTGCTTGCCCTGGCCCCTTGTTAGCGGCCAAGACGTACAGGGACTTCAGGATGTCACTTGTGTAGTAGCTGTATCTGGGGCAGTGCCAGAGGACATGGCGCTGAGACATCTTTACAGGGGAGCCACAGAGCCAGCTGCTTACGTTTGTTCTTTATTTTTTTTCCCTGAGTTCTCTGTTTTTAGTACCTAATAAAGTGTGTCTTTCTTTATTGTCTCAAACGACTGGAGTTTCAGAATTTATCTGTGAGGAAGGGATGTGCACCAGCAGCTGGTCTTGTGCTCATTGGAAGCCTCTGTCTGACCATACAGATGATCCAGGTTCGAATCCTGGCAAGGCCATCCCAGGTGCTGAAGTATCAGACCACACGGTTCTGACAGAGTAGCGGTACCTGAGAGCTGTTTGGCTGGGAGTGTGGGAAGGTGGGTTTGGGCTGCCCGAGACTCTCAAGGGTTTGCTGCAGTTGTGATGATGTTACATTGGATTTACTGTCATTTAAACACCATTAATTAGGAGACTAGTTTAAACTAGCTTGTGAGCTTTGGGAGAAGAGCATTTAAGTATGTGTCATAACAACTTGACAATTTTGTTTTTGACCTCTCTACATGTAGTTAGCTAGCTTATTAGGGACAAATAAAACGACCCCGTGAGATCGCCATATAAAAGGTGGCTGAGAGGATTTGAAGACACATAGGTAAGTTAGTTGTTGTGGAGCCCAAGTCCTTTTCGTTGCCTTTTCCTACAGTGCATATGGTCTAGCGTGACCGGAAATCGGAGTGTCTCCTGAAAACCTTAAAGCCACGAGCCAGCTCTCTGGCTCCCTCATACAGGGTTTTGGATTGGCAGTTCTATCACATCCTTTTTAACAAGTTTAATATGAATCAGTTCAAAGATGATGAAAGTCTGTTGTGAAAAATATGATTCCGTTTCTGCTGCAAAATTCACCATTGTGATAGATGTTGCTATATTTGTTATAGCCTGTTTTTATTGTTACTGTTTTATCTTTTGAGATAGGGTTTTACTAAGTATCTCTGGCTGGCCTGGAACTCTCTATGTAGAACAGGTTGGCCTTGAACTCTCCTGGGGCTCTGCCTGTCTCTGCCTCCTGAGTGCTGAGATAATTAAAACCTGTTTTAAGTACCGTAATTTATTATATGTTTTATTTGTTATTTGAGCTATACAAAGAAGTATACTTTTTGGCGGGGGATGTAGCTCAGTGGTAGAGTGCTTGCCTAGTATGTGAGAGGCCCTGAGTTTAATCCTTATTGTTTTGAGAGAAGGACTTGTTGTGTCCTATAACCGGCCTGGAACTTGAAGAAGAAGGCTGCTCTTGAGCCTCCTCAGTGTTCCTGTGTCACTGTCCTGAGTACGTGATTGCAGGCAAGGAGGACACTCTTCACATGAATTAGTTGAGTTAGTATCATATCAGTACTTTTAATATCTCACCTAGGAAGGTAAATCAAAATGAAGGATAAAATTATACTTTGGTGGACTGGGTCATTTAAGAAGTCAGTCCTTAGAAGAGTCTCAAACAGTAATGGTAACATCAATTCAGATGTACTCATCCTTAAAGCCTGCTTTGGGTATCAAGTGCCTTATTTTCTTGTATAAACTGGATTTCAGGCAGCTTTGAAAGGAAAAGGTTCCTAGGAACCGGATTGCTGTGTTTTCACGCTTCGTACCATTTACCTCTTAAGAAAGAGTTAATTATTAACATGTTTTTAGAAACACTTTTCACTCTCATTAACAGAACAGCTTACTGTGTAAATAGCTTTGAGGTGGGATTTCAAAATACAGATCCAAGGTCGGAGGTGTAGCTCGGTGATAGCGTTCTTACCCAGCACCACATGGTCCAAGTTCAAGTCTCAACCCTGGGGAAGTGGAAAGGAAACCTCACACCGAATTTGTGCTGTGTGTCTGCTTTATCTGCTGTCTTAGCAGCTGCGACTACACTTTCAGAGATGATCTGAACCTGTCCTGGCAGGACAAGAGCTGTGCTTAGCCTTGGCTGTGGGAGCAGGGAGCAAGGCTGGGAGGCAGGGATACGCTCAGTGTGCATCTAAGCCTGCACTCAGCTTCCTTACGCTCACTCCCTAGCGGCAAACCAACCAAAACAAAAGGAAAGAAAGAAAACACGGAGCCACACTGTACGTGTGGGCTAATTTTAAAATTTTCTTTTGAGATAGTCTGGCTGTATGTCCTCACCAAACCACCAGAGCCATGAAGTACTGTCTGGTTGCTTCAAAATGGCAGGTGAACAGTCGTCTTTTTCCAGTGCTTGTGAGCACTCTTAGAGCACAGGGCAGTAGAGGACTTCCGGAGCTCTGGGCACGCCTACAGCAGGGGGCAGGCAGCTGTGACTTCCAGGACCTTAGTTCTGGGTCCTTTTCTACAACTGATTCTTCTGGGAAGAAAAAGCTACTCAAGCTAGGAGCTGCCTGTCCCTACCTGAGGTGAAGGCTGCAGCTTTCTTCCTGCTCACCCTTGTGTTGTCACTGTGCCTGGAGTTTAGCCTTGTAGGTCACATGGTTGATCATTCTGTGGGTAGTCTGTTCAGACTGGCTCTTTCCCTCAGTGAAGTGTGTCTCCGAGTCTCCTTCTTCTGAATTTGTAGCACATTCCTTTTAGTCCATCATCTAGAATTATTGGAAGATGAACTAGTGCTTTCCTGTGCCTTTGTTTTGAGAATTCTCTCTTGTTTGTAACTCAGTCGGAATAATACCTCAGTTCTGCCCCTCAGATTTGTGTGAGCTCCGCAGGGCAGCATTCTGGGTCAGTCAGGGCTGTTGTGGATGGGGCTGGTCCTTCAAGGCCAGTGTGACCCTCACTGGCACTCAGCACTACACCTGTGATCTTGTGGGTAGTTTCCACAAGGTTAGGTTAGACCTCTTCCGTGAGGTTAGACCTCTTCCACGAGGTTAGACCTTTTCCTTGAGGTTAGACCTCTTCCATGAGGTAGGACAGTTTATAGGAGCCAGTGCTGCTTCTCTGCAGCTCTCTCTTCAGGTCTGCCCATCAGTTAAGATTTCTCTGGCTTTGTTCTCCTCTGAGATCTGTCACACCCCACCCTGTTGGCCCACCTGGGGCCAACAGACCCACAGACACACAGCTGTGTGCTTTCGAGTGAGTTTCTGTGTTGGTATTTAGGGATAATAGCCCCCTACCTCCTCATGTTTTTGTTTTTGTTTTTAATTCTTCAGTCTAACAAAATAAGATTTGAAAGACTTTTTTTTTCTGTCATGAAGACTCTCAAGAAACAATGTAGTTCACAAACATTGCTCACCTTAAAGGAATGGAGAAACCTGTTTCTCCGACAGGAGTGAAGAGCTTAGTAAATGTTAGCTCTAAGAGACCCGAGATAAAGGGTAACAGAAGGGGCCATCTTGAGTTTGATTATCTTAAATGAGAGGGGCAGCTTATTAATATTGTAGTTGTCCGCACAAAAGTAAATATCAAAGAAAAGTCTTTATTAGCCTTTGTTATTTCATGGCCTAGGACACCTATTTTAATAATGTAAGTTTTTGCCAAGGAAAGTCTTCTAGTTCAGAAAATCCTTATTTATTGAGGGAAATCCTTTCCTGTCTTCAGTCTTCCCTGTTAGGTAGGGGTCGATGGAGCTAGAGTGTGGGTTGAAGGCCGTTTCTTTTCCCTCTTAGACAATGAGCAAGTTAAGCAGCTGCTTCTGGAGGGTGTGCCTGTGGAGTGTGCACACAGCTTCATCTGGAACCAGGATATCTGCCAGAGCGTTACAGAGAATAAAATCGTGGACCAGGTAACTAATGTGTCAGCTTGCGGGTAAGCTCAGGACTGCCAGGGAGAGTTGCTGCCGGAGAGACCCTGAGTGGTGATTTTATGTCTCAGAGTCCCATGAGCTTATTCTTTATTGTGATACATTGATTTTTTTTTAAAGAATGATTTCTAGTAAAAGACCTTTTCCTAAAGTGTAAAATCTCGTGCTTTAAATATGTTTTTCTTTGATCTTACTCCTTTTACATTTTCTGTCTGTAAATTCAGAATGATTGAGCCCCCACCAGAGTCAGGCATTGTGTCAGATGCCGATAGATGACTGGGGTGACGGGAAGCCTAAGGAATGCGTAAGGGCACTGAAGCTGGCTTTCTGTGTGGAGAAGCGGATATTTGAATTTACTCTCAGATGGGAACTAGACTTCTTGGAGGCAAGGTGAAGGCTGCAGTGGAGAAAGTTGTCAGGAAGTATAAGCAGCATTTACAGTGGCCTGATCTGTTCATAATCCCCAGATGGGGCAAGAGCTGTGCGTTAGTAGTGGGACAAGGCAGAGTGCTGGAGGGACATACAGGCTAGAGTGTAGAGGACCTCAGGGCATCAATGTGTGGACTAGCTGTGTGGTCCACTGACGGTTTCGAGATTAGTTATAGCATGACCGGATTTCACTTAACAGTATGTGGAGGGAAGGTTCGACTGGGGTTCTGTTTGGGAGAGAGCCGGAGAAAGGGCTCAAATAGCCTTAAAAGAAACATGTATATAAAACAGATGATTGTAAAGAAAGAAAGAAATACACCACAGGGACATGGTAGGGGTCGGGATTGTGCAGCAGCTGGAGTAAAGGGGCTGGGGTCCAGAGATAAAAGTGATGACTCTTTCTGGTTGCTGGAAGATGAGAAAGGGTATCTGTGGATTAGCTCCTAACACGATGGTGATGGCATCAGCTCACGGAGCCAGAGTCATGTTGATTTGTTTACTGCTGTGTTCCCAGGTTAGAGGTGCTCAGTAAGTGTGTGGATAGATGAAGAGTGAGCTCTGGGATTTGTGGGGTTATTCAGTCAGGGGAGGGTTTGGAAGAGGACCATGGGAAGGGTGAGGCATTTGAGAGGCTGTGTGCTTCTCAAGGACAGATGTCTGAAGAGACAGGTCTTAAATTCCAGGTGGGAAGCTTGGGGCTACAGGGAAGATATTGTAGAATGGGCGGTAAATACACAGGCAGTCCGAGAAGCTTAGCAAAAGTAAAAAGGTCAGTGTTTGAGGAGCATAGTAGAGGTTATAGTTATACCAAAACACAGAGGAGTGCTCTGTACCAGTCAGCTGAGACACTAGCTGGGATCTTTGAACTCAGTAGAGGTGATTTTCCTTCTGTGAGCAGACCTGGGGAATTCTGGGAGGACACCATTCACTCCTTATGTTGTGTTGGTTCACACTGTTCACAGTGCCTTCCATTTTAATCATCCAGATCTGCTAAGACATTTCCTCAAGAGCAGAGAACATTTTCCCCAAGAGCCATCTTTGAGAAGTTGTGGTTAATTTTTGTACTACCTTAATGATAGCATAATCGAAATAAAAGGGATGGAGTGTACAAGTATAGACTGATTTGATGAGATTAGCACGATGAGCATACATCAGCTCACCTCGAGTCTTCTGTATCCCCCAGCCCAGACAGCAACCTTCAGGTGTTTGGCCTATTCCTACCAAAGCCTGTGCATAGAGGCAAATCTTTATAAGAAGTATATTTATACTTATACTGGCTTATGCTTGCTATTCCAGAGCTTTCTCTTTTAAGTTTGGTCCTGGGGAGGCCCACTAAGATCTAGAAGACTGGCTGTTTGTATTGACTTGTTCTCTTCCCCTAGGATTTAAACCGCATGAGAAGCGAATTGCTGGTGCCCGGATCACAGCTTGTTTTAGGGGCTCGTGAATCCAAGATACCTATACTTCTGATTCAGCAGCCGGGAAAAGTGACTGGCGAAGACCGACTGGGCTGGGGCAGTGGCTGGGACATCCTCCTTCCCAAGGGCTGGGGCATGGCCTTTTGGATTCCATTTGTAAGTGTCCTTTTGATTTCAACTAATAATTGCAATATTTAAAACACAGTCTTAATTGATCATAGATGCTGCACAATTTAGGAACTGAACAGTGTATTTCTGTCCTTAGAGGTGAAATAGTGGATGTAAAAATATAGAATACTTTATAGCACGTGATTCCTGGAGCCAGGTTCTCATGGATAACCTGTGGGCCAGCAGGACGGCTCAGCAAGTTAGGGTGCTTGCCACCAAGTCTGACAACCCGAGTTTGATTCTCAGTACCATATGGTGGAAGGAAAGAACCAGTTCTCTCAAGTTGTCTTCTGACCTCCACACGTGTGTTATCACACATGTGCCCATGTTCATGCACACATACACAGAGTAAATGAAGTTGATTAATAAAAAAAAGACAGTCGTGTAGCTCTCTTCCTCCAAAGACAGTCTTTCTATGGAGCTCATGCTGGCCTGGAGTTTGTTTCTTCTCAGGCTCCCAGGCAGGGATTACAGGTTTAAGCACAGTGCCCGGCTCATATTGTGCATCCCCTCCACCCCCAATTTATTTATTTATTTTTACAGTGATTAACATATTAACTGTACAGCTGCTGTGGTATTTCCATACATGCTTGATTTATGTGTTGATCATTCATCTGTCTTCCCTTGTCCCGTGATCTCCTTCCCAGGAACCTTCCCACACCCTGCTAAGGAACAATGTTTGAAGATTTTGAAATGGAATTTTTTTTTTAATAAGTAACAATAATGTCACATTTTAAACCTGAATATGTTTACTAACAGTCTTTATAGCAGTTTGGGCATATTGTTGTGATTTTTAAGTGCTAACTATAAGCATATACTGTTCCTATTTTTTAACTGTCAAAATTTTTATTGACTCCTGTGTGGGAGCATCTTCTGGTTAGTTTAAGCATTACTCCGCTAGAGATGGTAAGAGGTGTGTCAGTGTAGACTGCTGGGTTTGTGCAGATAAGTGCATTTTTAGCAATTATGCCTAGTGCAAGGAACAGTTAATCATTTAGGAAGGGGACTTTTTTTTTTTTTTTTTTTTTTTCCTTTTTTCTGGAGCTGGGGACTGAACCCAGGGCCTTGCGCTTGCTAGGCAAGCGCTTTACCACTGAGCTAAATCACCAACCCCAGGAAGGGGACTTTTTTAATTGTTCCCCTTAATTGTTTTACTAGGAAAATCTTTGTTTGCTTTTTCTTCAGTACTGAGTATTGAACTGAGGGTCTTAGGCAGGCTACGAAGCACTCTGTCACTGACCTGCATCCCCAGACGGTTGGGCACATTTCAGTCACACAGAAAGGATGAGGTCCACATGTACTGAGGGGCTGTGCACCCCGTGCTTTCATCTCACTAGGAAACGAAGGTTACAGCTTCGCAGGCAATGTCCTATGTCCCTCACACCTCACAGCTCTCCCCCTACAGTAACACCATTGTGATCTGGTGTCTGTTACCTTCTCATACTTTGTCAGATGCTTATATCTCTGTGAGTACACGTTTTTAATCTATATGCCCGTTGTCTATATGTGTCTGTTACTGGATACTGAATTTTTCCCCTGCTGACTGAGGTTTCATTCATTCAGTTTTACTGAATTTGGTGTTTGGTTATAGGATTATCTTAACATGTATTGATCAGTTTTCCTTATGATGGGCTTGAAGGTTGTTTCTTATTCCCCTATACAGACGTTTAGACAGTTTCACTTTAGGTCGGTAAGCTGACAGGCCCTCTTGTCTTTCAGATCTACCGAGGTGCAAGGGTTGGTGGATTAAAAGAGGCTGCAGTACACTCTCAGTACAAACGGTCACCTAATGTCCCAGGCGACTTCCCAGACTGTCGTGCTGGCGTTCTCTTCGCTGAAGACCAAGCTAAGGACCTTCTAGAGAAGTACCAAAGGTAAGGAAGGAACTGTTCTTCTAGTCTGGTCTCAGGGACAGGGGGTACCTGCCTGATAGCTTAGGGATGGCTTCCAACCTGTGGATAGAGTAAAGGCTTTCCTTGTGCTCTCTGTTACCAGGAAGTGCTTTGAGCCAGGACATCCCTTTTTGCCCCATAGAGGCCCATCTGGTACAGCCCTTCTCTCAACTGTTGTCTGACTTCAGTGATTGACATCTGAACTACAGACATGCAGCTCAGATACTTGCTGTGGGTCTCATACTATCCTACCCATGTCCCCACTCTTGCAGAAATTTCACTTTTAAAAAACCTGGTTTTGGAATAGTACCGATTTATAAAAGCTAATGAAACCATGGACGTAGGTAAAACACTTTAAAGTGGGGGCAGTTCTGCCATCCAAAGAGATACAAACTGTTTTTAATATTTTAGTATTATCCTTGTATATGTCCTTCTTACATATCTTTCACTGGAAATGAGTGAATGAGGGCCTTTATTTCTGTGATATAGAGAAGTCCTGGTGAACCATAGAACCCATGTTTCCATTAAATTGTAGGCTCCTGGAAGCACAGAAACTCTCTTGTTTGTGGTGCTTGTGGATCTAGTCGTGGGTGTAACATGCATGTGTGTGTGTGTGTGTGTGTGTGTGTGTGTGTGTGTGTGTGTGTGGTGTAGGGTTGGCTGGCCTTCTGGCCATTTGTTGAATGATAGACAGATGATTGACTTGGTGGGTAAGTTGTGACTGATCCTGGATTAGCTTCCCAGCAAGTCTGTGCTCTGTATCGTGCCAACTGTGCTGAGTGGCTGAGTGGCTGAATGCCCTGTAACTGAATGTTTATTTTCACTGTTTAGGGTCTTTACGGATATTCTCTATAAGTACAAAGTCTCCCCAATAAAAGAATGGTGTCATCCTTACTTTGAAACCTGAGCTTTTCATTTAACCAATGTGTGGATTTCCCTCTATCAATAAATAACAATCGTATACCAAATGTTGGCAGACTTTTGTAGAGGGTCAAATGTTGTGAACCTTTGCCTGTAGACCCTTTGGTCTCTGTGACAAGGTCTCAGCTTTGTCACAGGGACAGGGAAGCAACCACAGGTGACAGATAAACAGAATATGCTGGAGTTCCAACCCGGGCTTATTTCCCAGTCACTCGCTAATGGAAATCATAGAATTTTCAGTCACAAAATAGGATCACTTTCCTTTTCCAATGACGGGAAGTATGAGAATCATTCTTAGCTCATGCGTCATATAAAAGCAGGTAACAGGCCAGCTTTGGCAATGTGGCCTAGCTGCCGGCTGTGGTGGAGGGTGGAGTTCTGTAAGGCTGCGGCATGGAGGTACACTGCGTCTCATCAGCGGCCTTTTAGGGGACCTCCATCTCTATTTGTCTGGATCATTCATTCACCCAGCACATACTTATTTCAAGTCACCCAGGCACGGTGGCTCCAGCTGGCACAGAGTAACCCAGCATTTGTTTCTTTTTTACTTTACTTTTTGATCATTCATGCATCTGTACAGTGCACTGTGGTTGTATTTACTGCCCCATAGTCCTCTTTTATCACCCTGCCCCTTCCTGCTGACCTCCCTTTCCCAACTCCTCCTCCCGTTTTCCTGACTTTTTATTTTTGACACACTGATTTAACTTGGGTTGCTTGTATGGGCCTGGGTGTGGATGTGGGTATAGCCTTTTTACTGGATCATAGGCAACCTAACAATTTTTATACCACTGAAGAAAATGACTCCTTGGGCAAGTAGTAACTACCAATAGCTCCTCAGAGCCTGGGGAGCCCCTCCCATAGCCATGCGGGAATTTTTGTTCTCTTTGCTTTTCTTTTTCTTTTTTTTTTTTTTTTTTTTTTTTTTTTGGTTCTTTTTTTCGGAGCTGGGGACCGAACCCAGGGCCTTGCGCTTCCTAGGTAAGCGCTCTACCACTGAGCTAAATCCCCAGCCCCTCTTTGCTTTTCAAGACTGGATTTCTCTGTAGTCCTGGCTGTCCTGGAGCTCACTCTGTAGACCAGGCTGGCCTCCACCTCCCAAGTGCTAGGGTTAAAGGTGTGTGCCACCACTGCCTGGCTTAAAAGCACATATCATATCCTCACCCACCCTCCCCCACCCCACTGCCACCCCCTGGAGTTTGACTGGCTTGATCTTTGTAGGTAGCCTGTGTGTCTGAGACTTGCCTGTGTTCAGAAGATGCTTTTGCGTTCTATGCCTCCATTCTTTCTGCCCTACTGTTCCTCAGATCTTGGAAGGAGTAATGTACTTGTTTATGGCCAAGCACCCAGTGTCACTGATTCTTGGGACTTTGGCAAGTTATAAGACCTTATTGTCACCCACTGCAAAAAGAGGCTTCTCCGATCATAGCTGGGAGCCGCAGTCTGAGAGCAAACCATAAATACTGACTGCAGAATTTAGCAGAACATAAGTCATGTGATTCCTCCCAAGAGACCGTGGGTGCAGTGAAGCTTCTCCCTCACTTCTGACTGGAGTGTTAAGCCACCCTCCAGGAGTTGGATGTGGCGATCACTTTCCTACGGGTCCTTCCACATACAGTGTTTGCACACTTAATTTTGCAGGCACACACTTGGTCTTCATACTCTTGCTGGTTTTCTTGTCAGGTCAGGAGTGAGGGAGAAGCTTCACAGTACCCTTGACTTAGAGCCTTCGAAGTCTACAGGGACAGCATGCCCAACCCCAGGAGACCATGGACTTGGAGCTCTCCAGATCAGTACTCAAGTGCTGCACACATTTGCAGATGTGTTATCTCTTAAAGAAACCAAATCCCAAAGATCTGGGCTGGAGAGGTGGCTCAGTGGTTAAGACCACTGACTGCTCTTCTAGAGGTCCTGAGTTTAATTCCCAGCAACCACATGGTGGCTCACAACCATCTGTGATGGGATCCGATACCCTCTTCTGGTGTGTCAGCGATAGCATACTCATATACATCAATCAAACAAACAAACAAGTACCCCACAAAGATCTGGTGATGGTGGTATGCACCTTTAAACCCAGCACTGGGGCGGCAGATGTATGTGTGCAGGCGTGCATGTGTGTGTGTGTGTGTGTGTGTGCGTGCGCGTGCGCGCGCACGCGCGTGAGTGCGTGTTATAATGATCATGGCTGTTTTAATTCTCTACTCTTCAATAGTTTAAAATTTGTTTCTTTTTTTCACTAGACGCCCCCCTGCTAAAAGGCCCAACTATGTTAAGCTTGGCACACTGGCTCCTTTCTGTTGTCCCTGGGAACAGCTGACTCGGGACTGGGAGTCCAGGATTCAGACCCAAGAAGCAGCTGTTATAGATTCAGTGCCTGGTGCTCAAGAGACTGACCCAAGAAGGCTTGGAGTGCCTTGTGTCCCCAAAGAGACCTGCCAGCTATCGAATGAGGCAAGCATAGCTGAAAACCAACCTAGGAAGCCGGAAGTTACAGGCTGTCAAGCTCAGGCGGGGACTGAGGTGGCCCTGGAACAGAATGCCAGTGAGGACCACGCAGCTGCCACAGGTAGCCAGCTCTGTGTTGTTCGGTAAGTGTCGGCACCTGCCAGATACATTTTGAACAGTTTTCCATATTGAACATGCTTGGGGTGTGAGCGTTACCATTCCTGTATGCTAACTGGTGTCTTTCTGAAAAGGGGAGCCATCCCCTTGACTTTCATAGAGGGAAACAGTTTAATGCTTGAGACATGACACTAACCTATGAAATGGTTGAAAATGCTGTCCTCAGCCATGTGGCCCTGATTGGTGACGAGCCTCTGTTCTGAGCCGGCTCTTGTGAACTGTGTGGATGCGGGATGGGCCTGTAGCCTCCTTATAGCATGGTGGAGGTGTGGCTCCCCTGTGCAGTGGCAGTGAGCCCCACCCCCCTGCTGCTTTGCTCTCAGCTCTGTCCACTCAGCACTCTATAAATGCGCTCTCCTGTTGAGTGCGCTCCCCTTCCCTTTGTATCTTCTATATCCCTCTCTTCCCAAGCGCTCCTCCTCTTGCTTTACTCGCTGTAATTATAACCCTACCGTCTATCTTATTTTTTTGCCTTAATTTTTTCTTTGCCCCAATTCTGTAATCTTTACTCTTAGTTTGAGACGACAGACATGAAAAGAAGATTATTAGAACTAAATATATGTTACGCTTTAATAGTTTTTAATCTTTATGTCTCTTCCTTTATGCAGGAGTAGGAAACTACTGAAGCAACTCTCTTCCTGGTGTGGGCCCAGTTCTGAGGTCAGGAGGGCTCCCTGCAGAGGCCAGCAAGAACTGACTAGAAAGGCTTGCCTGTCCATTCTGGCTGATTTCCCCAGAGCGCTGGTGTGGGTCAGCTTGTCCCTGCTCAAGAAGGGCAGCCCAGAGCCACACACCATGATCTGTGTCCCATCCAAGGAGGACTTGTTCCAGCTCAGTCAGGATCAGTGTTACCATGGACCCTGCGAATCCAGACACAGCGACCCATTTAAAAGCTTGATTCTGAAGGAGAAAGAAAAGAAGAAGAAGGAGAAGAGGCAGGATGGGGAGCAGGGGGCCTCCAAGGGCCAGGCAGCAGGGGCACCTACAGCTGGGCAGGAGGCTCGGATTCAGGGGCTGTGGTCAGGCCCCCTTCCGGGGCTGACTTCACACTGCTCCAGGCCCCTCCTGGGCTTCGTGACACATGGAGATTTCTCTATGGCTGTTGGCTGTGGAGAAGCCTTAGGGTTTGTTAGTGTAACAGGCTTGCTGGAAATGTTGTCCAGCCAGTCAGCAGCCATGAGGGGCCTGGTCCTGCTGCGGCCTCCGACCTCGCTGCAATACCGGTTTGCTAGAGTTACCATTGAGGTGTGAATTCGAGTTTACACCCTTAACCTAGGTCCTAACTATTTTTGTCAAATTCCAAAGAGAGTCCTGGCCGTCTCGGTCACCTGAATTAAAATACAATGTGGAACTGCTTGGAAAACAAGAATTAAAATTATATAATTATGTGGATGACGATCTGTTTATAGTCTGAATCTTTTCCTGTCGTGGGGATATGCCGAATTGTTTAACATGCTAGCTGAACACTCTGTATTAAACATTTTACAGTCACGTGATGTGCAATAATTGTTGACGATTTTTTCCTAAGGAAGAGACTGTGGGGTCCTGGGGTGTCTCAGTGTCAAGCTCTTTCATGTAGGAGGCCTGGGTTTGAGCCTAGCGTCAGAGAGCTAAAGAAACAGGCAGATGCCATAGATGCCTGGCCCCTGCATCCGAGCCCAGGCCGTGTGGGCTGCACTCAGTTATGTCCTGCTGAACTAAACATCTTGTGCCATTAAGAAATCACAAGTTGCTGTGTACTGTCAGGTGGGCTGGGCATGTGACAGTGGGCAGCACTCCCTGGTATTGCTTTGTTTCTTAATCTTTCAAAAATGCCATGGAAATACTAGTTTTTATGGGATTGTCAAATTGTCTGGCTGATCTTTAGTTAGAGAACTTTCTGGAACTATTAAGGGAATCCTGGGTACTGCAGCCTGTGGGCTGCAATGTGGATGGCTGCCACCTGAGTGACATCACATATGATGTCACATAATACATCAGGAGTGCTACAGTGGAATGCCCAGTGAGTTAAGCAACCAGAATGCCTGCTTCGGCTGCACATGTACTAAAGTGGTACAGATACAGAGAAGACTAGCATGGCACTCTGCATGAAGGTGACACTCAGGTTCATAAAGCAACAAGAGAAAATATTTCAATAAAAAAACCCGTCTGGTTAAGAGAACAAGAAAAACCACAAAACATTGTTTTTACAGATAATTTCTGGAGGCCATGAAGGTTCATTTTTCAAAATATGTTCTGTTAAATATGATAACAAAGCAAAACCCAAGGTCAGGTTGATTTAAGATAATTTAGGTTAAGCAAAAACATTTCTTTTGGGGCTGGAGAGATGGCTCAGCAGTTAAGAGCACTAGATGTTCTTCCAGAGGTCCTGAGTTCAATTCCCAGCAACCACATGGTGGCTCACAACCATCTGTAATGAGATCTGGCCTCCTCTGGCCTGCAGGCGTACATGCAGACAGAATGCTGTATGCATAATAAATAAGTAACTCTTTAAAATTTTTCCTTTTTGTAATTAAAGGATTTCTGGAAACTTCAGTGTGGCAGGGGTCATTGGGAGTCTCCAGGAAATAGATGAGAGCTCATAATATTCTTCTATCTCTTCGATCTTTTTTGGATGAACATTTTGTAGGACCAATTAGTAAAGACATGCTCTGGTTTGTGTGGCCGGGACACATGACCACACCCTCAGCAGGGTGATGGGAACAGTGGGCCACACCAGTGCAGTCAGGGTTCACTCGAGGTCCTGAAAGGGAGTGGGAAAGAGCTCTTTGGGTGGTCCAGTAAGTGCCACTAGGGCTCTTTTTCTCCTTGGAGATCTTTGACATGGTGGGTTGGAAAAAAAGACAACAGGCCTTGTGGTTAAGGCTTGAGCCACGCCAGCCTCCTTCAGTGTCCAACTCAAATGAGCTGAAGAAAAATAGGTAAGTGGAGTCTATAAACAGAAAAATCCTACCTGAGATCAGTAGCAGCTATCGGACCATTACACACTCGCTTCGTAGGTGGAATGCTGTTTTGTTCGATGTTTCCATGGTAAGCCTTTGAGTATGTGTGTGGCTTCCCAGCTCGTTCTGTGCAGTGTTCAGCCTGTTGCTCTCGTTCTGGGGACAGCACTTCTGCAGTCACTTTGCTCTGTGGTTCGTATAGGCCAAACAGCCATGTGGTAGAGGA
>NC_141540.1:75932500-75960000 GCF_021556685.1 Rattus norvegicus
ATGCTTGCCTGTATCAATTGTATGTCATAGCTAAAGCAAAATAGAAAAGCATCTACATATGTTCGAGAAGCTTGTGAAGTGGGATCATATAACCCTGGGAAACCTATTGCAGCTTAAATCTGTGTATTTCTTGTTAACCACTGTAACAACTTGCTAATAAAAATTAAGAAAAACTGAGGGTATCAAATGAACTGAAATGTACTAACTAAATACAAGTCCTTAAAGATCATAATGAAACTTATTAACAGGAACATATGTTCAGTATAAGCCACAATTTTTATGTTAAATTACTTCTTTCTTTAATATCATTTATTTGATTACAGAATTTGAGATTAACAAGCCTTTCAATGAAAATGGTGAATTGTAGTATATAAGTCACTGTGATGCTTACAAAGTCTCCCTTATCATGTATTCCTTGCCTTTCACTACAAAGCTCAATATTGTGTAATTATGCTATTTACATGAGCCCATCTGTAATGAAGAAGGTTCTATTTATATAAAAGTGATATTGAAAACTGAACACCTACACACACAATCTGTATGAACATAATCAACACTTCTCTAAGACATAGTAAACAATTCTTTCTGTGTCATGTGTGTGTGTGTGTGTGTGTGTGTGTAAAAACATAATTCCAAAAGTCAAATTTGATATAAAGCCTATTTCTTACAAAAATATTATATATTTTCAAGCATTGTGAACTTGAAATTACAGTCAACTCCTGTCAACATACCAATGTCCAAACCACAAATTCACTGACCTTGTATGTTTTCTGTAACAACTGCCACCTTAGCTCTCCACCCTGGACATCACTGTAACTGAGAATGCAACAGCACGAGCTAATGATTCCCCTGCCATGTCCAAAGCTCAGAACTAGAAAATGGCAATACTCTTGTTTTGATTTCCTTCATTAAGGGGACAGGATCTGAAATACTCAAAAAAATTTTAAATTTATATAGATTGTGTTAAATAATAAATAAAAGGCTGAAAGGCAGGCTACAGGGGAAAGAGGAGTGTTTTAAGCTGTATTTTATTAGCATTTACTGTCAAATTTTTTATTTCCCTGGCCCTAAGTTGTAAGTAAAATATTTAATATTGTAAGAAAGAAGAATCTGAGGTCAACATGTTTCATACCAACACAATAAAAGAATTTTCAAGATAGAAAAGGGAGCCTGGCTCACAGTTGCATAGCAAAAATATTTGATTTTGAATACTTTTATTGATAGGTCACTGTGTCAGGTTCAATCCAAAAAAACATGGGAGGCATGCTTCCTTTAAAACTAAGATCTAGCAGGAAATATAAGACAAATGCCTCATTAAAAGCTGCTAGACACATTCCCTGGAAGTTGTGGGTCAGCCAGCCTGGGGTAAGCAGGTGTGAACAAGAGACTGTCAAACCAGACAAAAGGCAAGGTCATTCTCTTTATTCTCTGGCCTATACCCATGCACGAGTGCATGCACATACTCTCACTCAGTCACGGTCACAGAGACCAACACGTGAGGTCCAGATATAAACATACATATTTTTAAAAACTCCGTTTGTCACCACTAGAAAGGAGAGAAAATCTGTCTGCAGCCTATTATTTCTGCATTATTTCCGTGCTATCTCCAGTAGCCGCTGGAGAGGCCACCTGAGTAGGGTAATGCCTTGGGTGCTGCGTTGGCTCTGATTCCTCCACGGTACCAATGGACAACCAGCACAAAGTCAGAGGAAGGCAGACACTACCTGTTTTTCCCACAGCAGAAATGTTTCCTAAGAAAGAATTGCAACTAGCATTAAATAGGAATCATTATCAGAACTCAAATCATTCATAAAAACTAAAAAATACTGCAGAATGGTATATAACAATTCTACTTCTTTAATGTATGGGTCCAATTCCCAGATATCTATCTCACTCGAGCCTAAGAACTCTGTGAGGTGAACATAAGAGGGGCTGTCACTGCTAATTTGCAGTATCTAAGGAAATGGCTACAACAGTCTGATCCCAAATCAGTCCGAGAACTGAGGCTGCCTAAGTAGTATGCTGATTATGTGTGGTTGATGAGGCCATACCCTATTAAAATGGTCAAAGGGCACAAGATGGCTAACCTGTTCAGGGAGCTTACAGGTTAGCAAATGACCTAAGTTTGATCCCTGAATTCAAATCTTGGTTTTGCTACTGCCAGTTAAGTCATATTAACAAATAATATTAACTCTTTACTTAAAGGTTTCATCTAAGCTATGTAAGATACCTACTGATATTTCAAATATATTTTTTCACTGTCCAATTCTAGTTAGGGCCCTGTTTTTTATCACTCTCAGAAGGTTCTTTTATCTTACCCACCACCCACCACACACACACACACACACACACACACACACACACACACACACACACCACACACACACACACACCACACGCACACACACACAACCATTGATAACTGCATAAGACTATACAGATCACTAATTTTATTATTTCATTATTAGCTTTACTACCTACCTACCTACCTACAATAGTTTTACATTCTATGTTACAAATGGTAAAATGTGTTTCATGAAATCATTAGTCCAAGGAAAAGCAAAGACAACTGTTTCAAAGGGTCTGAAGGAAAACCGAGAACCAAATAAATACGGTCATTTCGGGGAAAGCAAGGGTCCTTGTAAGCAAGCAAGGATTCAGGTTTTGGAAATCTATCTTCTGCATAACCTGGCTGTTCTCAACACATGCATTCTGGTACTCAAGTTGTGGAATAGCTCACAATACAAGAAAGATTCAAGACTATTTACATAGCAACTTAAAACACATTGTGGTGGGTTGATCTGATGCTGCTTAAATTCTAGTGCAAAATATTAGTTCCTCGAGATGTGGCTGATCTGACCAGCAAATGCTCATATAGTCAAGTGATGTCATGTGAACCTTTTCCCCAAGTTAACTGCTCAGTGACTGGGCAGTGGAGGGAGAAAAGGGGGACAGGAGGTTCCAGAAGGGGTTGCAGGTAAAGGGGGGAAAAAAGATGTAAGAAGAAGCCGCCGCCATGGACCAGAGCCATAGGGCCAGGAGAAACAGCAAGTAAGAAGGGGTTGTGTGGCTGGGAAAGGAGTGAGTCTAGTCTAGATCTGCCCAGTCTAAGCATGTGGCTTATAAATAAAACATCGGGACTGTGTGTCTTTTATGTGGGCTTATTAGGATGTAAACTAGAACTACAATGTATTACTTTTGGGAATGCCTAAGCTTACTAGCCAAAGAAAGTGTGCAAATTATAAGGAGAAAAACAGAAATCTATATGGACTGCAGTTGTCAAGGAAGGCCTCAGACTTGTAAATAAATAGAGGGAGCAGAGATATGGAGCAGCACTGGCTACTCTCCCAGAGGACCCAGGTTTGGTTCCCTGCAGCCACATGGAAGCTCCCTACTATCTATGCCTCCAGGGTCAGGGGATCTGATACCCTGGACTAGCCTATATGGGCAACACACACCAGACATATATACAGGCAAAACACCATGCACACTAAACAAACAAACAAATAAATAAAACCCGAGTTGGGACTTGAAAACCCAGCAGGAGTTAAAACGATAGGAAAAGAGACCAAGGAATCTGTGGTTGTTTGAATAAAAATGGCCCCATAGGTCCACAGGGAGTGACACGATTAAGAGGTGTGGCCTTGTTGGAGTAGGTGTGGCCTTGTTGGAGAAAGCGCATCACTAGAGCACAGACTTTGAAGTCTCAGAAGCTCAAGCCAAGCCTAATGGTTGATATTTCTTCCTCATATCTGACACTCCAGATACAGAATTCCAAAAACCTCTCCAGCACCATGTCTGCTAGCACACTGCCATGCTTCCCACTATGATGATAATAAACTAAACCTCCGAACTGTAAGCAGCCCAATTAAATCTCTTCCTTTATAAGAGATGCCTTGGTGTCATGGCATCTCCTCACACCAATAGAACAATGACTAAGACAGCATCCTAGGAAGATGTTGCAATATAGTATATCCAAAGAACTTTTAAAAGAAAAATACTATACTCTAATATTTTTTCACTATCAAGTAAGTATGAATTCAAACTCGTGAATTTTAAGATCATGAAAGCAGGGGTCACATACTCTAATTCCTTTCAATCTGGTACAGAGGCTTTAACATGGCCAATTTAATGTGCTAAACCACTTGTTTGGGCAAGATTTACAAAGGGTAGAAACAGAATGGCTACAGTGTCAGACTCACCTCTAGAACTTAGCTAAAATGTTGCAGATGAACTGTAAATCTTTCCTTAGGACTTAAGTCCATCTGATCAGGGGATCATCCCATGAGTAATATCCTGCCCAGAGCACCGGAGGTGACTGACACCTGAAGAAGGAAGAGCTCCTGTCCCTACGCTGACTTTGCCACTCTTCATGTTCTTTCCAAATACATGGTTTATGCTATTTTTACTTTTTCATATTGCCAGGGGAGTTTACATGGACAAAGATAATATTCATGGAGTATAACTACACCACTAAAATAATTGTGCTTAAATATATCACTTAGATGTTAAGTATTTTCAATACTGCAGTTATCTGTACCATAGCAGCTTTGTAATAATAAACATAATTCCAATTTACTCCTCATTAGATGTTCAAAAGTATTCCGTTTTCTTCATCTATTTATCACTTGCTCTCCACATCACCCTGTCTATCTTTTCCATAAATATGCATACAAACGTAACTCCCTTTACCCTGCATCCTTTCCTAGGGTAACTACGGCCACTAGATGGCAATAAACATGTATTGTATGTATATACATACACACATATACATGTATGTGTGTGAATATATGCCAGAAAGTCACATATCACTATAACCTAAAACCTATGTCATTGCAAACCCTAAGACAACAACCTATACTTCAGTATGCAAGATATATATACTTCAAATGCAAAAATTACCAAACAAACATATAATACTTTTAATATCAGCTTAAAGAACATACAAAGAAGAAGGAAAAGGCACAAAAAGGTAAAAACTGTAGACTGTGAGTAAAGACTAATTTCTTAAAACCTTTTCCAGTAACCTTTGGAAAATAATCAGCTAAAAAACAAGGAAAGAAGAAAAAGTCTCTTCTACTGAAAAGTAAGGAACCCATGGATACTGGGTGGAGGAGAGGAGTGCTTGCTGCAAACAAACAGCTGTCAGAGCTCTTTCTCACAACTCACAGTTCAGTGAAAACTGGTCAAAACTTGTTATTCATCTTTAATCATCTACTTCTTCTGCAGAGAATCTAAGCTCCCTTTGTCTTTGTTCTATTATTACAAAACTGCAAAACTCAAAACCAATGCTTATAGTAAAATATAATTCTCTTACCCTCATTGGATGTATATCAGCATAAGGAGGTTTTCCTTCTGCCATTTCTATAGACGTAATGCCAAGGGACCAGATGTCAGCCACACAGTTGTAACCTATTTCTTGAATTACCTCGGGAGCCATCCAAAACGGGGTTCCTATTACAGTATTGCGTTTTGCCATCGTGTCCTGCAATGATGTCACATACGCATAAATACTACACAAAAACACAAGATAAAAGGTATAACATATTCGCTAAAACGTGCTATGCTAGTAACACAGATTCTATTCAAAATACCAACAGCTCTTAACTCATCATGATAGGGTGATAGCGATGAAAGCAACAAGCCAAAATATGCCAAGAGATCAATACCTTTTCCCTCTCATCAATGTGAGCATTCTGATGGTAAATGTACGTGGTACCTAGTGATCCTCACATTGTAAACAGACTCAAATATGGCTTCTCAGCATAAGAGTAACAAAGCTACCCTCCCATACCCTCCTAATTATCAGTTTAGTCAGTCAGTCGTAAAAATTGTCAAACATATAAAATTACTAAGGTCAACTTACTGTTAACTGGCCAGCCACTCCAAAATCTGCAAGCTTTGCATGTCCTTCTGTATTGAGGAGAATATTCCCAGCTTTTATATCTCTGTGTATTTTCCTCATAAAATGCAAATATTCTAATCCTTTCAACGTGGATTTTAGAATAGTTGCAATTTCATCTTCCGTTAACTGGAAAAGAATATTTTTAAAATCATGTTGAAATACAATGTTAGATGAAGTCACAGAAGACAATATCAGTAACAAGTCCCTCGTGTGTCTGTGTGTGTGTGTGTGTGTGTGTGTGTGTGTGTGTGTGTGTGTGTGTGTGTGTGTGTGTGTTTCAAGAAATGGTTTCCCTGTGTAGACCTAGCTATTCTAGATCTGGCTCTAAAGACAAGGATGGCCTCAAATTCTGAGATCCACCTACCTCTGCCTCCCGAGTACTGGGATTAAAGGCGTGTGCCACCACAAGGCACAAGTATTTAACAGCCATTAAACCTCTAACAAAAAAGATCAAGGTTAATAAATTACAAAATTCCTGCCCTCTACCCAATGCCATCATTCTATTATTACATGTTACTTATGAAAGATTATAAATTCCTTTAAAATTATCTGTGATGCACATAAAATAAAAATGCACATCCTAAAAGTCACCTTGATTAGAACTCCTCATTTCCCTTATGCCACTACAATTTGACACACTCTACCGAATGAGCTACATATCCAGCTCCTTTTTAAAAAATTATAATAGGACTCTTTCATATAAGGAAGTGGCTCTTGGTGGGACCCTGAATGGTCACTAGAGGAAACAATCATGTCATTAGATGGTTGGTTGCTCAGCCCATCTCATGACATGTGACTTACCTTTGCCCATATATCAGATCAACATAAATGGCTGAGCTACAGAGGAAGGCATACTCTGACAGGAAACAGGTGGTCACAGAAGAAAAAAGGTCAGTGGCAATTGCCACAAGGGAACTAGGCAGAGAACTAGATGAGGTCTGGGAGGCTTGTTGGATATCCACAAGTATCTGACAGACTGCTTTTGGCTTTATGCTTCTAGCATGTTCTGGGCAAGGCAATTCAGGAGATGCCCTGAGGGCTGTCCTGGGGACTCACATACCCTGTACCTGTGTAGTCACTAAACTACACCTCCAGCCCCCATCACTATTATATTACCGTATCAGTGACATCGAAAGCCAGGCATAGAAGAACAAAGATCCTGCAGGTTCAACATCCCTGACAACCTACGGACCTCAAGGGCCCACCTCACCACCTGCCAATACTATCACCCAGAGACCCGTGTCTTTAATTCATAGACCAGAAGGATGCTTAGCCAAACCATAACAACAGTGCTATGGTTTGCCCTGGAGTTATCTGTATTTTGATGCTAATTCCACTGCCTCGAGGACAGCTGCCTAGTCTCCTACTGAGGAATCAGGTGACTTCACCAGAACCTTCTCCCCATTGAATTTGTAAAATACAGGTGAGGGGCAGGTACAGGATAGAAGGAAGCCTGTCATTGGAGGAGAAGGAAGGATGGGCAGGAGAGAAGTTTGAAGGAAGAGGAGGAGACTGGAACGGAAAGGAGGAGGGGGGGAGGGGGGAGGAGAGGAGCTGTGGCAGGAGAATATGGTGGGTGAGGCTAAGAGTCCACGCTGTACCTTCACAGGTTGTTACAAATGTTTTTAAGGGATGGATATGTATTGGGCTTTGTATGTTTAGGTGGGCAACTATATCTTATCAATTGGGTCAGATTATTGTGTTGTGTGTTCTTTTATGTGACGGTTTGAATGTAGGAAAGTGTGCGGCGACAGCAGACACAGGGCTGCTGCAGAGTTGGGATGTGTTTCCGCCACTGAGGTGCCGGACCTAATCGGGATAAAAGACAAAATACATTTTTTATTTTTTATATTTTTACAACAACACAACAAATACTTGGATATGACTGTGTCCTAAAAGGAATTCCAGTGATACACTGCAAGGTTTTGCTTTTGTTTGCTTGCAATGAGATCACTGATCTATGCCCATGGCTCTTCAACCCTTCTACATGAATGGCTTGCAGTCACACTCAGAAAACAGGAGATAAGAGCATCATTAGTGTCATTGTGCCCGCTCTTTATAAACTCTAGATCATGGCCCCCAGTGGAGTAGCATAACTCAATATGGCAGCTATTGTAAAAGGTCTCTCTTTGGTTGGTGGTTTAGTCCCTGGGAGCTCTGGTGGGGCAGAATCTGGTTGGTTAGCATTGTTGTTCTTCCTATGGGGTTGCAATCCCCTTCAGCTCCTTCAGTCCCCTCTCTAACTCTTCCATTGGGATCCCCAGATCAGTCCATGATTGGCTGTGAGCATCTGCATCTACATTAGTCAGGTGTTGGCAGAGCGTTCAGAGGACGACTATACCAGGATCTAGATATAGAGAGAGCAGAGGGGAGGCCCTTGGTTTGTGGAGACTTGATGCCCCAGCATAGGGGGTGCTAGAGAGGTAAGGCAGGAATGGATGGGGGAGCATCTTCTTAGAAACAAAGAGGAGGAAGATGGGATGGGGGTTTGTAGAGAGGAGGCTGGGAAAAGGGACAACATTTGAAATGTAAATAAATAAAATAACCAAACAAAACAGTAAAACAGTATAATAGGCTATATAAGTTTTATAACAACAACAACAACAACAACAAAAGGTTTCTGGTCAGCACATCTCCACTCCTTTCAGACTGGCCACCAAACCCAACCCTGCCTTCTACCAGGACCCCACAACCACAATAGCAGAGAATGATAGATCTGATCCCTCATCAAAGAAGCTTCCTTTTACAGCAGCAAGAAATAAACCATTAAAGAAAGTCATAACTAGTCAAAATGTAGATAACAAATACCAAGGGATCCCCAGGCGAAACTGATAAATCTACAGCACAGAACTGAACCCGAGACTCAGCCGGCATGGAAGAAGGGCGCAAGGCTTGTAAGGGCCGGGAGACCAGGAAATCGGCCTGAGACTGTGTCTTTCAGCTATGGCAGGGGAGCTGCGTCCACGCTGTCTCAGCAGCATGGCTGGTAAACAAGACCCAAACCATTCCAACAGGGGATATCCCAAAGTAGACTGAGCACATTTCACAGAGCCCCACCCCTGGAGGAGGAACTAAAAGCAATTAGCAACTGCTGAGAGAGGGAAAGTAAGGCTAGCCCAGGGATAAGGCTACCCCACAGATGAACTCCGGGACTGATTATCTAAAACCAAGTAGTCAGTCCTAGAAATATATACATGCAGACAAAACCGAACATATCAGCAAACTCTATTAATACATTTATTAACTTACATGTGTATATATGGATAAAGAAGAGAGGACTGTGGATTAATGGAGGGAGGGTACAGAAAAAGTAGGAGGGAAGAGAGAAAGGGTAAAAGATGTAATTATAATTACATTTTCTAAAACTAAAGGTTTCTGAACATGAAATAAGAAAAAAAATTCAAATTCCACTATATGATGAATCTGAACTATCTCTGCCAGGCTCACTGACTGTGTCATGTGACTTCACTGTAGCCTTGCCTCTGAACACATGACAGGCATACCATACACAGCACAGATCACATCAACACAATGCCAATGAACACTGTCAGAAACATGGGCTCAGATTTGAGACTACTGCATCTTAAGCAACATTTTTATTATACTATGAAGAGTTTTGCTTCTAGAAATATAGTAATTTAGAGCAGTGAGTCTCAATCTGGAGGTTACATATCAGATATTCTACATATATATTTGCATTATGATTTATAACAGTAGCAAAATTATAGTGTGAAGTAGCAGTGAAATAATTTTAAGGTTGGAGGTCAGCACAACAAGAGGAACTGAATTAATGGGTTACACTTCTTGCTTTAATTTCATTTTTAAAGGTTACCACATTAATTATGACTTAGAATTATTGCAGAATATCCAACAACTCTGCCATTAGTATGACATATAGGAAGCAGCGTGCTTCTGACAAGACCTCTTACTGATTCATCATCTGACTTTGCAAAAGGAGTTGAAAAGTTCAACCTCATCCTATGAATCTATCGCATAGTAACAAAAGGTTTTCATGTGAAAACAGTCTATCTGTAACAACTAAGTAAGTATACATTCATTTAGACAACAATCTTTTTCAATAAATGTCTATTGTACGGGCTCTACAGATACTGCTGAACATGCTTAATGAAGAGTAATGAGAAAACTAATAGTCCCATGCTTATTAAGCTTACAAATTATTTGCGGGGTTAGAGAGATGGCTCACTCACTAGTCGAGAGCATAAACTGCTCTTTTAGAAGACTTAAGCTTGGGTTCTAGGTAGTTCATACCTCTTATAACTCCATCCAGCTCCAAGACCTGACTCCCTTTTCTAGACTCCACTGGCACATGTGCACATGTGCACACAAGCACACATACTTGCATATTCTCTCTCCCTCTCTCTCTCCCTCTCCCTATCCCTCTATCAAACATAATTAAAACATTGATGATCTACCTGCATTTGGCTCTGACCTAATAAAGGTGGAGTGGGTAGACAGGAAATTAACTTCATTGTGCTATATTCCTGTCAGTAAGAACTTCCTCACACTTCTCCACGAGTCAAACTGTTCCTCTTCATTTCATATCATCCTCTAATCAAAACCAATACAGTTTCCAATCCCTTAGTGTCTGGACATAAGCAGGCTTTGGTTTTACACTGTGTGATACAGTATTATTTTAACAACTCATTTGAGTGTTGACAATCAAAAGAATATTTGAATAAAGTTAATGATATGTTCCCAAAGGAGACTGCTATACAACAATGAAAGCCCAAGCAACAATGTAATTTCACAAAGCTGAATGAAGAAATCCAGATGTTGAAGCAAAGAATTCTATGAATCTCTATATAAAGCATAAAGAAAGCAAACCCTGTCTGCATGGTCAGCAGCTTATAGCTTATCCCGGTGTTTAAAGGGTGTACTTATCTGATGTTGTCCATATGTTTTTAAGCTTGGATTCTGAATATCTGAATGTGTCAAGAGCTTTGAACCTAAAACATACTGTGGTTTCTGCCGCTTTACTACATTTTAATAAAAGAGGTTTAGGTTTGGTTTGGTTGTTTTTGTTATTGTTGTTGTTGGTTGGTTTTGGTGTTTAGTTTGCTGTTTTTGAGGAGTCTTTCAATATTTTGCTAGATGCTTAAGAATACAATAAGGAAATAACTTTGTCTAATTCTCGACAGGAAAGAAAGCATTCTTCACACTTAGTAGTTTGCGTGTCAACTTCGCAGACTTCCCACATTATGCTTGCTCTTAAAGCTCACAGCCCTGGCAGGAAATCTGTGCCCCTTCCTTTGGCTATCTGACTACTGAAACAAGGGTACGCAAAGGTATTAGAATTCCCCCTCCCAGGAATGCTGGGAAAGGGAAAAGGCTGAAACATGGTTCCATACAGAAAGGAAACTTATCTTGCAAGAAGAAATTTCACTCAGTGCTGACAATTGGTAGGACAGTCTAGGAGTCTAGATAATGACAGATCATGGGAAGAACACACCTCGACCAATTCTATTTAATTAAGCAAACATCTTTCTTGCCTATATTATGCTTAAATTTCGAGTCAAAGCCCCTAAAAATGGACCTGGGGTGGTAATCCCTGAGCCTCTTTCTTTGTTCCTCTTTCTTTGTGTCTGAAGTGAATGAACCTTCTCTCTCTGCTTCTCACTGTACTTGTGTCTTAATCAGTCTCCTGAGAGCAAGTGGATAAGCCTAGGTTTTTATCCTAGCAACCTCAATATCATGCACATTTTAGTATGTTTTAAATAGAATATCTAAAAGTTTATGGGCTACTAAGTGTCTGCCATATCTATGTAAGTTGGGCATGCACAAGCAAAGGTCTCTGCTGGCCTCTTCCACAGAGAAGCTGGTGTGTTGCATTTCAACAACAAAGGCTCCTTTATATTTGTGATTGCCAAAAATTTCTATCTCCTCCCACCTCAAAAAACTCATTTTAAGCCAGAGGTTGTTGGTGTACAACTTCAATCCCAGCATTCAGGAGACAGAGGCAGGTGGATCTTTGTAAGCTCAAGGCTAGCCTGGTCAACAAAGTGAGTTCCAAGACAGCCAGGGCTGTTACATGAAGAAACCTTGTCTCAAAAACAACAAAAAAACAAAAACAAACAAAAAACAAAAAAATTATTGTAAGCACTAAGGAGGAGAAATTTTCCAAAACAGAAGCATGGCATCATCTTAATTTTTGATTTTACATTATTAAATAAAAATTACATGAGGCCATTATTTTAGACTGAGCTCCTATACTAGACACCATGAATCAACAGATTAAAAACCAAATGGAGTCACTATATTAAAGCCCTGGTCCTCTTGTTCTCTTTCTCCTCTCTTGCTCTTGCCTTCCCTTCCCCCTTCCCATCTCCTTCCCCCACTCTCTCCATGTGCTCATGGCTGGCCTCTACCCCTTTATTCCTCTTCCTCCTCTTCCTCCTCCTCCTCCTCCTCCGCCTCCTCCTCCTCCTCTTCTTCTTCCTCCTCTTCCTCCTCTTCTTCCTCCTCCTCCTCTGCCTCTTCTGTCTCCCTCTCTCTATCTCTCTATCTGCCCCCCGGCCCCCCTCTGTGTCTCTCTCTGTCTCTCTCTCCCTGCCTTTCTCTGTCCCTCTACTACCCTTTTAACTCCCCTTCCCATACCCTGAATAAACTCTATTTTATACTAAAAAATAAAAATAAAAAAGTAAAAAGATAAAGCCCAGGTCACAAAACTGAAGCTAAATTGTTATCTGGCAATTAAGCAACTAGGAAAATAAGCAGTAGTCACCAAATTTCCTAAGCGTGTCTGTTTCAAATAACACAAGAATGAAGTTCCCTGGTGACAGTTATAAGGAGACAGTCTCATGGTCCCTCTCAGGCAGTGACTACAGTGTGCAATAGCAAGAAGAACTGGCAAGAACATGTACTGTCCTCCAGTTTCCCCAAAACATGACTGCCCGCCAAGAGCCCCAACAGGCAGCTGACTGACACAGACTCAGATGCTTACTCTCAACCATTGCACTGAAGCCAGAGACCCCTGTGGTTGAATTAGGGAAAGGCTGGAAGAAGCTGAGGAGAAGGGCAACCCCATAGGAAGACCAGCAGTCTCAACTGAGCCAGAACCCTGAGGTCTCTCAGACACTGGGCCACCAGCCAGGCAGCACACACCAGCTGAGATGAGGCCCCTGACACACACAGCAGAGGGCTCCCGGGTCAGAGAAGACGCACCTAACCCTCAAGAGACCTGAAGCCCCAGGGAGTGGGGAAGCCTGGGGGGTGGGGAGGGGGCATCCGCTTGGAGACAGAGGGGTAAGGGGAATGGAATGAGGAACTGTAGGAAGACAGGGAGGGGTGCAACGACTGGACTGTAAAAAAAAAATAAAAGTAATATTAAAAGAAAGAAAATAAATCAAAACAAAGAAAAGGTTTTACATGATAGCAACATATTTAATTACAACAGAAAGGACGGAAAGATGGAAACTTCAAGGTCACCTAGGTATGTCAGAGAAACATAGTCTCAAAAAATTGAAATTATAATTTAAAAAAAAACTTTGGGAGCTGGAGAGATGGCTCAGTGGTTAAGAGCACTGACTGCTCTTCCAGAGGTCCTGAGTTCAATTCCCAGCAACCACATGGTGGCTCACAACCATCTGTAAAGAGATCCGATGCCCTCTTCTGGTGTCTGAAGACAGCTACAGTGTACTTATATAGAATAAATAAATAAATCTTAAAAAAAAAAGTTTAGATAGGGAGGTTCAGTGGTCAAGACTAGCAGTTCAATTACTAGAGGGAGGCAGAGAGCCAGAGAAGGGAGGTAACTTTAACCTAACCAGAAGGGGCTGTCTAGAACAGTGGTTCTCAACCTGTGGGTCACACCCATCTGTTATCAAAAAATAAGGCCAACACTCATCTTCCTAATACATGGAATTTCATTTTGAAATCATCTCTGGTTTAAATATTTTATTTATATAAAAATTATAGCTTTACCCAAAGTGGCTAGATTTCAAGTAGAAATAGTTCCATTATTTCATAAAATTAAAGGTAATAATGGTGTTTCATATCTATAAAAAAATACATCAGTTCAAGTAGACACTGATTCAACCATTTAAAAAAAAAAGTTCAGTGTGTTGGTAGTTTTGTGTTAATTTGAGTCAAGCTAGAGTAATCTGGAAAAAAGGAACCTCAGTTGAGGAAATGCCCCTCCCAGTCAGCCTACAAGCAAGCCTGTGATACATTTTCTTATTGGATGATTGATGTGTGAGTGTCTAGCCCTCCATGGGATGTGCCACGATTAGGATGGTGGTCCTGGGTAATAAAAGGAAATAGGGGGAACAAGCCAAAAAGCAGCACCCATCCATGGCTTCTGCCTCAGCCCCTGCCTCCAGGTTTCTGCCATGGCTTTCCTCAGTGATGAACTTAAAAAGTGTAAGGTGAAATAAGCCCTTTCCCTCCCCATGTTGATTTCTGGAATGATGCTTTATCACGGCAATAAAAACTGTACAATCAGATTATACTGAAAACTTTTGGAAGGAAAAAAAAACCCACAAAGATAATCTACTTCCAACAGAAGGAAATACTGAGGATTTCAGCTAGAGGATGGAAAAGTCACAGATCAACTATCAAACTACAGCTAATGCTTCCTTCCAATTCCTTCAAGTGGAAATTATCAGCAGGAACACTCTGTTGATGAGTTTGAATAGATGATTCTCAATGCATTAGGGTTTAAATTCATTCTAACACTAGATGAACTGGCAATGTCCTTTTAAAATCATTTTGATGACATTTTATAATTTGTTCTGAAAGACAGAGACACAGAGAGAGACAAAGTCAGACACAGAGAGAGAGAGAGAGAGAGAGAGAGAGAGAGAGAGAGAGAGAGAACAAGAGAGTGCACAAGAGAGTGCATAAGCCATAAATGAAGCACTCAGCAATCAGGGATGGAAATAAGACGTTTGTAGCTAAGCTAATACATTAAAAGACGGAAGTCTACATCTGGTTTCAATCTTACTATGAATTCCCTGGCAAATTTAAAAAGAATTTCATTGTACAAAAACAAAAAGATGGTTTTGATAGGCTTTAGTCCTCTGGTTACTTTTGTTTCTAGAGTCATATGATTAGTATAATAATATGATACATTTAATATGTCACCATGTATATGGTTTTGATAAAAAATGCACCCACCAACTTGTCTCAAGGGCAAATGCATAAATGATTTTAAAATAAACAGAAATCCTTAATGTTTTTAGTCAGTTAAAAACCAATGCAAGTGAAGTTTTTAAGTTTATACAAAGTTAGGAATTTACATTTTTAAAATGAGTCAAAAGTTAACTCATCTTCATTTAATCATTGATGGATATGAAACACTGTATCTATTACTTATATACTTATTACTCTTAGCTCACAAGGATAATAAAAGTCATTGTACTAGTGAAATCTAAAATTATATAACAAACTATAGTACTAAGTTTTACAATATGATTTTTGCATAGGATCTTTTTAAAAATGTGTGTGTGTGTGTGTGTGTGTGTGTGTGTGTGTGTGTGTGTGCGCGTGTGTGAATGCACATATGTGTACAGGAGTTTGCATAGGTCAAAGCATTGGATCCCCTGGAACTGAGATTATAGACAGTTGTGAACAGCCATGTGTAATGAGAACTGAACTCAGGCCCTCTGCAAGAACAAGTGTTCTTAGCTGCTTTAGCCAACACTCCAGTTCCTTTGTATCAGATCTTTAAAGAGCTAGCAAGATGGGTAAACGTCTTGCTGCATACACTTGATGTCCTGAGTTTGATGCCCAGAACACATGGTGGAAGGCAAGAACGGACTGAAAATTATCCTCTGACCTCCACATGCCTTTGACTGCTACATACACCTCAACTCGCTATATATCACACAGGAACACACATGTCATTAAACAAACAGATCAGAATGAAATAATATAATCCTAATAGTCCTTTAAGCTGGATCAAATCTTATCTCTTTCAAAATATGGCCTTACATTACTCAAATCAAATGTATCTACTCACTGATAACAACGTTTGAGTTATTACCATCCATTACTCAGTACCTATTGTTTTACCTAATACTCAAACATATACATAGAGGTGAGGCACAGATGGACTAAAGCCCGCTCCACTGTCTCCTTCTTCACCACATTCAGGACAGTTGGTGAACAAATGGCTGTGATACCATGAGATGCTATGGAAACACTGTACGACAGCCTTCCTTAAAGCTGGTCATGCAGCAAAACCAGCACTCTCAAACCCGAGCCATCGAGCATCCCCGTCCAGGCCTTGTATGGCCCTGGCTCTTGCCAGCCTTGGCTGCCATCTTACTGTACTGTCGTCCCTATTCGGGGAAGCTTCACAGCTGAAATAACTAACCTGACTCTTGAAGAGTGGGCAAAGTTTATCAAGTGTCCAAGGAGAGGAAATGAAACATGAATAAAACAAAAAACAAAAACAATATAGTTGTAGATCATCACAGCAGGCAAACTAAGACAAAAGACATGCACTGCATGTTTCCTCCAATTCCAAAAAGTGAACATTAAACAGAGATGTGCCAGGAGCTGGTAAGACGGCTCATGAGTAAAGGTGCTCGCCACTGGGAGTGAAGCTGAGTCGAGTCCTCTGAACCCACATGGTGCTGTAATGGAAGAAGAAACCTGACTCCACAAAGCTGCCCTCTGACAGTCATGCCATGCATGCATATACCCCCCCACACAATCAAACAACAAGCATTCTAAATAAAAATAACGTGATTAAAGTACATTGTGTGCATGTATGAAAACATCACAATGACAGTCATTACCTTCTAATCAATGCAGAATAGTGTGTATGTAGACACACACACACACACACACACGTACATACACGTGTAGTCCAGTATCAGTGACTAGTGTTTTGAGGTTTGTTTTTTTCTGCAACAGAGCATATGGGACAACAGGACAATGGGAGGGCGATGCTTCACACCCTAACAAATGCTCTTTGGAGTACTGAACCACTCTCAGACACACCTAGAAAACCAAACACATCAACTGGGGACGGAACTAAAACCCAGACTAACACGTTCAGGACTTGGGTTTGTTCTCTGACAGCGGAGGGGAAAACCAACGCCTAATGACTCAGGAAGTCCCACTTCTCTGAATACATTCAGTGACCATTAAAAAGAACGAACACACCGATACTTATGCACAGTGGTTTGGAGCTTTGACTTGAATGGCCAGAAACCAGAGCTGGAACTCATTTTACCCAAGGGAATGAAAAATACATAAGCATTCCACTACACTCCTGTGCCTACTATCATCATTTCCCACGTGTTTTAAAGCTATGACTTACAACACCTAAATAAAAAGAAAAGTATCAGCTTCTATACAAAACACTCCCTCTGCCATGATTCAGTATGAAATGCCCCAAAATGACTGATATTGAAGGCTTGGTACACAGCTGGGGTTACTATCTAATAGTCACTAGATCTTCAGGGATTAGTCTATTGATGGAAAGACTGACAGTGGAATGGGCTATTAGGTAGTGGGGTCTTACTGGAAAAACTAGGCAGCTGTGGGGCACGACCGTGAGAGACGTGTCATGCCCTGCTCTTCTTTCCCTCTGACCTCCAGCCCTGAGATGAGCAGCTTTACTCCCTGGGGCCTATTATGATCCTTCTGCCTTGTCACAGCCCAACAAACAGGGCATCCAGCTGAACACCATGCGCCCAATTAACCTTCCTGCTTTGTTTAACTTCTGGTGTTTTATAACCATGATGAAAAGCTAACATTCTCCTCAGACCCTAGTACACAGATGAGCTCACTGCAGCACCTCTGATTAAGAAAACTGCTATAACCAGAGGCTGGGAACCACAAGGACTTGAATGTATTGAGCAGACTCTCCAGAAGAATTCACTCACCACTGAACAGGAACAACAGACTCTTTCTGAAGAAGTTAGGAGCACAAAAGCTGTGACAATCAGTGCCACCAGGCACTGCTACCAAAATTTAGCTTTCATTGTGGAAGCTATTTTTGAGGGGCTTTTAAATTTTTTTTAATTCTTGGTGTATTTTAGGAAACTTTTTGTTTTGAAAACATGCAAAAAATTGTTCTTTTGGCCAGTCTAGCACATGGAGCTCCTACTAACATATTCTGACTCCCTAATAAGGCCGTCACTTCGCCATCTGCAGACCATGTCCTAGTCAGCCATCATAGCCACAGGGTAAGTCAGCTTCCACATCACGTCTAAATGTGTCCATTGACTGCTCAGAGAAAGCACAGCCTATTCTGAGCACTGAGGTCCAGGACATCATTCTTTCCTATGAGATCTCTGACTGATAGGTAGAATCCAGGCTGTTGGCAGCCATCTTATAGCTACAGAAGAAAGAGTTGGGCAAAGCTTACATTACTATGGTGGTATCATGACAGACAAATTCTACTCATTCTTTCAACCCTGAATCAAAACACATCCAGTACTAATTTTACAAAGAATTAACACCTGCACTTGGGAGACAGAGACAAGTAGATCTCAAGGCCAGTCTAGTCTAGATTATGAGTTCTAGGGCAGCCAGATCTCTGGAATGAGACTCTGTCTTTAAATAAATAATGTAAAAGTATGATGTGCTTTTCTATAACTTATGACCAATAGTTGAAACTGATACAATACCTAGAAGCTAGCATGAAAGAGAGAAGTCCCTAGAAAAGAGGGACTAAATTTTGTATAAAAACTTGACTCCAGAAATGCTAATGGTTATTTCTGAATCTATAACAATATAAGAACTCTGAACTGACTCCCATTTTCTGCCTCTAAGCAAAATGAATGTAATATTTGGGGCCAGTGAAAGTATAATAAACTTGTCTTTTATAAGATGCACGAGGATTCTTAAAAGGTCTCCGTTTGGCCACTTTGCCTATTCTGGCCAAACTACATGTTTACTTCAAACTGAACTGATACTATGTTCAGATTTCATGTTAGAAATCCCTCAATGACTCAGCTTCCATTATTTTTTATGATACACAATATAATTAAATAGGATAGTGACCTAAACCCTTCAAAAGTAATATGAAAGCTTACATATAAAACTTTATCCGAATGCCAATCAATCGTCATTTTCCAACTTATGATCCAAATTCTTCTCCCTCTCTCTCTCCCTCTCCCTTGGTTAAAAAATATAACCTAACAAGGGCTCTTGGGTATTCAGAATAAAGAGCAGATCACCATTCCATATCATCCCACCCAAAAGAAGAGATCTAAGAGTATAAAGTATCCAAAGTTTCAAGCAATAAAGAGTTACAGGACTCTTTTAGAACAACACAAACCTTCCTCTCAGCATACGTTAGGAACATAACTAGAATACTTTAACTGTTATTACATATAAGAGGGCAAAAAAAGTTTGTCTTTCATGAAATCTGGGCTGCACATGTCTGGCAAAGAAAAAAAAGGTTAATAATCTTTCACAAAGTCCCACAGCTAGAGATCTAAAAATGAAAGCTTTCACTGCTTACACCACATGTAAATACACATCTACATGCTGCTTCTAATCCCTTGATCTGCAGAGAGAGAACTGACAGTGCACTGTGAAAACGGTCAGTGGGCAGACATTTAAAGTCCTTTCCCACATGAAAAGAGTCCTGAAAAAGAGATCACAAAACACCAGAAAAGCACTCAATATATAAGAGGTTGTAAATCCAGTATGAACTGTATCTATTACACAAAGAGAAAGCACTCAACAAAGTGAGTGGGCAAGACAGACATGAATTAAACCAGTCACACACAGGCAGATATAAGCCCCCAGAAAAGGACATTATGGAATACAAATCCGCAGATATCAAAAGACATCTATTATCAGCAACAATATAACTGTAAGGCAAATTAAATTATAATAAGAATTTGGTATACTTTGAAGAAAAATATGTTTAAGGAAGCCCATAACTAATATCAATATGGTAAATACATTTAAATGCTCTAAATCAAGTGTTCAAATCAAAGCTACTATGAACAAAGCATTAACACTTTGTTTTTATAAAGCATTAATTCTAAGGCTAGTGGGATCTTCAGACATTGTACACTTGATCTTAGCCAAAAGGTTGAGAGTCGATCTTGAGATTGAATATCCAACCTGATTTTACAGAAGATACTCTTACTATGCCTACAGATATAACAGCTTCTTTACTTTTTAGTTAACAGTAATGCAAGTCTACTGGTGAGTGCTAAAGCTCTATCCTTGGGCCTGTGGTCCTCTGTACACCTCTAAGGAAACCTACCTGACAGGTACATTCATGAGATGACAGTACTTTCTGTAGTCTACAAGGGATGCTAAGCTGTCGACAATGTGTATGAGCAGGCTTTGCTGTGCCAGAAGCTGCTCTGACAGGTCAGTCACTCAGGTGTTATCTTTAAAAACACTCAATGAGTAATCATGTCACTGCACTCAATGCAGAAACTAAGTCACAGCACAGACATGACTTTGACCTTGGAATTCTGGTCTGGATTCCATGTTTTGGACAACTATAGCTCAGATTTACAGGGCAGGTTTTTTCTGTCCTCCAAGCCTACTTTTACTTCTTGTTGACTCCTTTTTCCTTTGGAAAAAGGATTAACCACAGTTCTTATCTCATGAATCTTATGATGACTAAATGCTGTAACATAATATAAAATATTTAGCAAAGTACGTGACATGTAACAAGTGCTATGCAAATACTGTTTCACAATATATACCAAAAGTCTTACAGTGGACTTGAAACAACCAGTACCACTGTTATAAACCTAACAGAATTTACCAAGGAAGACTGCCTTGATACGTCCTTTGTAATTCTAAGGATATGGCAATCAAAAAAACAAAACCAAACAAAAACAAAGAAAGAAAACTAGACTTTCTAATTATTTCAAAATAACAAATCTACCACAAGCTTCTAGGGAAAAGCAAACACACTTCAGTTTCTAGACTCTTCAGTTTAGAATTTCCTGTCCACTAGCCCCATTTCCCTAACCAGTCCTAGCATCATGGAAACACTTCATTCTGGTCAAAAACAGATTCTAAAAGGTTCTCTAGTGGAACAAACTGAATGTTGCCTATGCTTTAAGACACAAAATTTACCTGGTAATTATCATCCACATGGCTGGGTACTGGGCACTATGATAAAGTTCAACTAGAGGACAATAAGCTGTGGAGCCTGGAAACCCTACAGGGATCCCTAGAGGGACTCATGTTCTTCAACAGTCTGCTTCTCATCTTCTGCCTTAACAACATTTTTGTACAAACCCAACTGTGTGATTCTAGTGATATTTCTCAAAGCCTGAAAAGAAGAACTGCTAGAAGGATCCTAGAATACAACATGTTCACCTGTAAGAGATTAACACCTCACTCTTCAAAGTACTTCTGTGGAGGCTCACCGCTTAACAGCGGCCTTTGCTCTTCCAAAGACCTGGGTTCCATTCCTGGTACCCACATGAAGGTTAACAAACACTTATAACTCCAGTTCCAGGAGAACGAACTCCCTCTCCTGCCCTTCACAGGCACTCACATGGACCACATACATACATGTAGGGAGAGTATTCACATACATAAAACAAAAAAATAGATTTTTTTTTAATGATAGTCATTTAAACTCCTGAATTTTAAAGTATAAAAGTAGAGGGAGTGTGTGGCTAACACAGATGTGTAGGAGGGTGACACTGACTGTGGGACAAACAAACCTGAACTTAATTATCAAGTTGCTTGTCTCCCTCTGAAATCCCATACATTGAGCATGAGAAAAATAAAGACAGAGGAGACCGGAAGGAAGGGGAGAGGAAAGGAAGTGAGAAAGGAGAGGCAAGGGCAAGGAGGGGAGGGACAGAGAAAGGGAGGGGTAAAGGTAGCAATCTAGATGACTCTCAAAACAAAAACTAACTTATATAAAAACAAAACAATGTCACAGCAATTTGAAGACTGTGTGCATGCATGTTTCAGAATCACCATGTTATGGAATGAAATAATAAAAATAAAAAGTTCTTGCAAACTAAAATCTAACTGCTGAGATAGTCAATTAGAAAAAGTCAGAAAATTAAGTACAATAAATCCTCTCTCACTTCCTTCTAACGAAGGCAATGATACACACAAAATATTTATGTGCATGTGTGCATATATTCTATCCATTCTCTGCATGTATCAACTGGATTAAACACATCATTATCTAATGAAGAAAGCAGGGAAGATATCTAGAGTTTTTCCAAAGGTGAGGAAACACAAGTGTTTATGCCGAAAAAATAGAGTGTATCTTGAGCATAACTACTGAATAGGATTTAATTAAGCCCAGTCTTATTATAAACTTTTTTCCTTGTGAAATACCAGAAACATAAGAATTAAAAAAATGCCGCAAAATATTCAGGAGCAGTGAGAGCCACAAATACGTAAGGCATTGACAGACACTAGGTCCTATCAACACCACCAGATTCTAGAAGATGATATAGCCAAGTCTCTCAATTTTAAGAAAAAAATTATCTTTTATTTAAAATTCTTCATAGGTTACCAACTACATATAAAAGAAAGTAAATTAAAGATAGTTTCAGATATGTAAGAACTCAAATAGAGGGACTTATGTTTCACAAAGAACACAGTTTGGTTAGAATAAAAAGCAAGGAGGAAGCAGGAAGCATATAAGATCACTGTGGCACTAACCCAGGAATCCAGTGGAAAGAAAGCCCAAGGGTGCAGCTGTGTAGCAGACCTAAAATGCAACGAGTCTACATTAGAACAAGAAATCAGGAAGATCCAAGAAAGATCCTCAAGAAAGTGTCCGCACCTCTGAGGACAGAAACAGTGGGGAGGAAGACATTAGAAAACAAGCCGCAAAGAGACATGGGCTGCTTTGGTGCCATGGGAAGACAAGTGGGAAAATCTCCAGCAAAACAAAAGTACTAAGAACATGACCCTCACACAGACCCCCTCAAACATAGCAGCGGCCCTAAGGAACTGATTAAGAAAAAGAAAAGTCATCCAATCCAGATGCGGAGACCATTCTCCTTGGGTAAGCGAGGGGTTACACTGACTTTAGAAATGGAAACAGAGAAGCCATGGCAGGACAATGGAGGCTGATGTAAAGATCTCGTATTTACAGGTTATTATCAACGTTCTTAAGGGATGGATGGTACCGGGATTTGTATGTTTAAGTGGGCAATTATATCTTATCAATTGGATCTAAAAAGAAGAAGAAATGGAAACAGAATTCAAGGCTCTTACTTCCTCACCTAAGCTACTTTCGCCCTCACTCATCTGACCCTTTGGTCTCTAAGTCTCCATTTTTTTAAGTATTTATAGAGCATCTTACTTGCTAAGCACTTTCAAAAGCTAGAGATAAAGCAATGACCAAAATAAGCCCAAAGTGAGCTCTGTTGAATGGAGTATCAGTCAGTGACTGCTATTCTGTAAAGAATCTGCTAAGCGACTAGTTTTCTCCTGATTGTTTTAAGCTAAATAGTTCTCCCTTTCTCTTTAAGAACTCAAAACTCTTTACAGAACTGCATTTATCTTCTTACACTACCAGCTCAGACGTGAAGAATATAAAACCATTCATTAGCATTGTTTACATCATCCAGTCAACTGACATAGAAATGAAGAACTATAAAGGGTTATCAGCACTTAACAGGTGAGGAAGCTAAAGCTCTTTTCAGTTGTTTTCACCCCAGACCATCAATCTAGTTCATAGAAAAATTAAAACTTAAATTCAGTATGTATGCTGGGTCTGGGTTGTGTGCAAACAAGCTACCAAAAGAAAAACTGGCCCAAAGAAGAGACAATAGCACTGGGCAACTGCTCGGGATGTATCCAAGTACAGGATAAGCAGCTAAGATACAAACGTTCTCCCACATGTCCGTGCATAGCTTTGTAGTCAATTGTATTGATCATCGAAAACTTCAAACCCAAACTATAGCTTATCGTTTGTTTAAAAGCTTCAATTTCATAGCAATATATAATGTTTAAGATGCATAAATGTTTAGAAATGCTAAATGCACTTAATATTATAACTGCTTATTTTTAAATCCCTTCAAAAGGAACTTTCTAATATTAATCCCATAAATATGCTTAATTCCTGTTTTAAATGAAATTTAATAGTATAGTAGTAGTAATAGCAATAATATTAATGTTTATATAAACTTGGCATAAACACAACTGTTTTTCATGAACCAAAGGAAGTCTAGATTAAAGCTATCAAGGTAGGTATTTTTAAACATAAACAAAGAGTTATACACAAAAACATTACATCCTAACAGTCAGAAAACCAACACAACACATCCTGGTATTTCACATATACCAATGTTACCAGTAAGCCATCTTTTTGTGTACATTCTTTGATGTAAGGCCAAATCTACTCAATAATTTGCATTGTTAGTACCAAAATGTAACAATCATGAAAATCATAATCTATCCTCATAACACCAAATAGATGGGTGGTTATTTAACAGTCACAGGATGAGCAGCCAATTGATCCTGTGGCTTCAAGGAACACTTACTAAAGACTCAATAGACAAGAGTAGCTCTTCTAGGGACTTAGAATATTTCCCAGAAGAACATGTTAAACTCCTAGGAAACTCTTCTCCAGAACATGAAAAGAGAGTAATTAAATGTGACTTCAAAGGATATGACAAAATAGCTGGGCTATCTAAAGAGAAGGTTACCAAACTTACTGAGAAAAATACAAAACTTCCTCTACTACGTAAGTATGATACTGAAATTTTGTGATGTGTTTGTGAATCCAACCTCAAAATTCTGAAATTTAAGCCCTATATACAGACAACCCAATACTTAAAAGCCAAAGGACTCAGAGAATGCTGACAGTGACCTGTGGAGTACAGGACTCGGGACAAGATGTCCCACACTGAGATCCAACAGTGTCACCTTCATCCACACTCTCCCCACCACTTCGACCACTTGTTACCACAACGACCCTGGCCTGCCTGTGTCAGGTGTCCTTGATACTTAATGGGTAATTCTTACCCTTTAACCCCAATCCATCCTCAGTAGTAATCGCAGGGATAGACCTAATTAACCCCAAGCTTAATTCTGTGCTTTGATCTTTTCTTCCGTGTTTCACAAGGAAAAAAGTGCAAGTCAAGCTTAATCAGGGTCATAACATTTAAAAAGAAATTTGAAGCAAATTGTCAAACATATCCTGCAAATTCATCAAAAGGTCCAAGAACAACAACAAAGGCAAAGGATGGCACCAAAGGAGTAAACTAGATACACCTGGCTTGCCTACTAGTCACTAAAGGAGTAAACTAGATACACCTGGCTTGCCTACTAGTCACTAAAGGAGTAAACTAGATACACCTGGCTTGCCTACTAGTCACTAAAGGAGTAAACTAGATACACCTGGTTTGCCTACTAGTCACTAAAGGAGTAAACTAGATACACCTGGCTTGCCTACTAGTCAGGCACAGGTGAAACAACAGTCAAAATATAATAGCAGGAATCATTCATTGTGCCCCTTCAAGAGCAAACATGCTACAACAGCAGTTCTCAAACTGTGGGTCCTTTTGGGGTTAAACAACCCTTTCACAATGGTCAAAAAACCAGATAGCCTGTTTATCAGACAGATACCCTTCTTATCAGATACTTACATTATAATTTGTAACAGCAGCAAAACAGCAGTTATGAAGTTTAAACAGAAATAAATTTATGGTTGGGGTACCATAACATGAAGAAGTGTATTAAAGGGTTTCAGCATTAGGAAGGTTAAGAATCACTGTACTAAAACATTCAATCCACTCATTCAATAGATTACTATATAAACACAAACAGTCTAGGGAATAAAAGATTAATTTCAAATAAGTCAGCTTTTGTTGTTGTTTGGTTGCTTGGTTGTTGACAGTCTTGCTATGCAGCATGGCCTGACCTCAAACTCAGAATTCTCCTACCTTACCTTCCTGCACGCTAGAACTATAAGAATTAGAAAAAAGAAACGGAATTTTAAGCCAGGTATTTATAGATGAAAATTATGCAAATTCACCATGCCAGGAAATTGAGAACACTGAAAGGCTGAACAGACAATGTAACATTTTAATTCAATTCTAACAACCTGTTTGAATAAATAAACACAAGCCCACAGTGTATGACAGAACAGCAGCAAATTATAAACATTTAGGAGAGAGGCAAAGTACAAATAATGCTTATGTTATAGCCTAGATAAACATGAACTGGAAATCACACAGCCAGAATACAGCAAATACAGAGGCGAATGCCAGCAGCAAACCACTGAACTGAGAATAGGACCCCCGTTGAAGGAATCAGAGAAAGAACTGGAAGAGCTTGAAGGGGCTCGAGACCCCATATGTACAACAATGCCAAGCAACCAGAGCTTCCAGGGACTAAGCCACTACCTAAAGACTATACATGGACTGACCCTGGACTCTGACCCCATAGGTAGCAATGAATATCCTAGTAAGAGCACCAGTGGAAGGGGAAGCCCTGGGTCCTGCTAAGACTGAACCCCCAGTGAACTAGACTGGTGGGGGGAGGGCGGCAATGGGGGGAGGGTTGGGAGGGGAACGCCCATAAGGAAGGGGAGGGGGGAGGGGGATGTTTGCCCGGATACCGGGAAAGGGAATAACACTCGAAATGTATATAAGAAATACTCAAGTTAATAAAAAAAAAAAGTAAAAATAAAAATATATAATAAAGACAAATAAATCTTTTTTAAAAATGTTTTTAAAATGATAAAAAAGTAAGGACTACTGCATTAAGCAAGAACCAAACAAAGAATTAAACGGGAATTTATTGGTTCAATTAAAGGATGGGCACCTGGTAGAAAGTAAATAAATATTTGGTAAAAATCATGATATAGGCTCAAAGGGGAACCAAATGCAAAGCAGACTGAGTATGCACTCATGAATACTGACAACAAGCATAGAGTACTCCTATATATCACCAGAGACCCAACTAAAAACAGACTCAGAAAAAGGTACCACTCATGATAGGGGTGGGGGTGGAGGAGCCCCTAGAAGGGAATGCAATTTTTCAAGATCTATGAGAGTGTTTCAAGATATAAGCAAAGAAATTAATCTTCTGAGAACTGACTACAAAGATACTCTATAGTTATAAGTAGCAAATGTCAATTGACCCAAATTAACTTAGAAGTTAAAAAAGAGAATTACGGTATCAACTGTGCCTCAGATTTAGAGGCTTGTTTTGCTACAAAAATAGTGACTAGAGGAGAGACTGCACTCAGGCTTAGCAGTGTAGGCTTAGGATCGGGTAGAAAAGAATATGGAACTGTGTCACAACAAATAAACTTCTACCAGGAAAAAAATGGAGCTCTTTCCAAAATCACACACAGAGTGAATAGCAGGTAGGTGAAAGGCTGCCACAACAAATCTAGAGGCTCCTTTAGGAAGGGTTCTGCTGTGCTGTGGGTTACATAAACCATACCACTTTGCTGCCAGAAGAACTAAACCATCTAGAAAAACAGACCGCGTGATACCTGCCAAGTACAGAAGCTGCATCTTGTTTCAGAGCCAACGTATGAGGAAAGAAACCCATGAATATAAGCCCAAAAAAGGAAGCTTTTCTCAAAAGATGCCTATAAACTAGGAATAAAGTCCAAGAGGCCAAGAAAAAGAAGAAACGGTGAATGGTGAGGACCAAGATTAGAAATTCAAACCTACCAAGAAGTCATTGA